>NC_142813.1:37787439-38087439 GCF_049724085.1 Artemia sp. Qi Xiang Cuo | reverse complement strand
AGGGGTCATGACGAATCAGAAACATCTGCAAACCGGGGTAATTTGGTTGAGTTGATGGAGGAAATGTCTAGAGGCGACGAAAAGCTCAAGGCCAAGTTACAGCGCCAATTTGGTCACTATTGCAGTCATCAGTACCAAAATGACGCAGTTACACTGATAGGAAATGCCTTGCGCCAAGATATTATTTCAGAAGTAAAATCAGCTAATTACTTTGCTATTCTTGTTGACGAGACAAAAGACGTTTCTAGAAAAGAACAATTAGCGATCCTACTCAGGTGCCTATCAAATGGAAAAGTAGTGGAGCGACCAATTGGCTGCTATCACATGCACAAATTAGACGCCGAGAGCTTATCCACCTCGATTTGTGAGACTATAGAAAAGCTTGGTGTAGATTCGATGCTGTGTATTGCCCAATGTTATGATGGTGCATCCGTTATGAGTGGGGAATTTAACGGAGTTCAAGCAAAGTTTAGGGAGAAGGTGCCTCATGCAGTTTATGTACACTGTCACGTCCACAGATTAAACTTGGTTTTGACTGACTGCCTAAAAATATCAGCGAACTTCCTGAATTTTTCTCTGTGGTGCAAAAACTTTACGCATTTATATCACACAGCAATACTCGTCACGAGCTATTTGTGGAATCCCAGCGTATTAGCGGGCAAAAAGTCTTGGAGCTTGAGAAGACCGTCCAGACTCGCTGGTTTTACGCAGTCCGCTCTATTTCAAAGGTGAAGACCAGATTTGATTGTATTGTTGCTGTGCTTGCCACAGTCTCTGATAGTTCCAACGGCAAGGCAGCGCGTGAGGCAAAAGGACTACTGGACAAAATCAACTCTGCCTCTTTTGTCTCAACTTTGCTCATAATGGAAAAAGTATTAGTCATTGTAAATTATTTATTAGAGCAACTTCAATCCGGAAGTTTGTTGATTTATAAGGTACTTGCACTGATTTCTGGGACATATGAGACACTCAAAAAGCTGAGAAATGATAATGAATGGAACAACTTAAGCAAAAACCTATCTGAATTCTTGGCGTTAAACGATATCCAGGAATCGAAATCTCCAAAATCTAAAACCAGTACTCGAAGCAAGAGAAGTCAAGCCATTTCCATTCGTTTCAAAGACTTTCTTTCAAACTCAACAACCGGTAAACGCAATATCATTCAGCCAGTTGAATCAGACTGCGGTAAACTTCTGTAATTTGAGGTAATAGATCGTTTCACGAGAGAGGTGGACCAATGTTTCATGCAGAATATGCCTCTGCTCGACGCTTTATCTGCCTTCGACCCCTCAAGTTCCAATGTTCTCGAACTTTCAAAAGTGGACAGAGTTATGTGTAATTATCAAGAGATTCTCTGTGTTGATGACCATGCCATAGAATCCCAGCTTTCTCTTGCAAAGCTGCATCTGTCAAAAAGTGATATTTCAAAAATGGATCTTCTTCGAGCTATTGAAATCTTATCCAACCTCCCAGTTGCCTATTCTGCAGTGCTAAAACTGATGAAGCTAGTTGCTGCTTTGCCTGTGACCACTGCCAGTAATAAACGATTCTTCTCGGCATTAGGGCGTGTGAAAGACTATTTGCGATCAACGATGGGAAGCGACAGACTCAGTGATCTCATGATAATGGCCGTTGAAAAAGAGGAGGTAAAGAAACTGGATTTGGATAGATTAGTCGACGATTTTTCCAAGCAGCGACCTCGCCGCTTCTTTTTTTTGCATCTTAATTTTAAAAAAAATCGAAAAAAAACCTTGCCCCCCTACATTTTCGTGAATTGGCGCCACTGCCCGTTGCAATCCCTGACCGAAAGGCCTTGAAACGGAGATCAGAACCATCGATAGGTATTCTAAAATCTAGTGCCGGGATCTTTACCATTTTTTTACCTTGTGACTATTCACGATCCATGACTTCGACCCTGTCAAAGCCGGTTGGAAGCGACCTTGCGGCCGACCGAAGAAACGATGGTCTGACAGCCTGTCCGAGTTCCTGGCGATGGCAAATATCAGGTTGAGCGATGTGCAAACGCTTGCCATGGACCGAAGTGGATGGAGGAGGCAGACGTCACTCTCTACGCCGAGCAGCGCCCGGCAGGAGACATAAATCAAAAAAAAAAAAAAAAAAATGTGACTATTCCATAAATGTGTCGCCACAGTAGGGTTGCCACTGAAAATTTGAAAATGTCGAAGATTCACTTGAAAATATTTCAAGGTTTGAAAACAAAGTGAATACACAAAATAATGAGAATATTGATGATGATAAAAACCTCTTTTACATCAATATGCACTTCGACGAGTGGACAAACATAAACTTTATCATGTGGGACTATTCAACGTAAGTGTCATTGATCACAAAATGGAAACATCTCGTCAAGATTCTGCTACTGGAACAATAACACAATTAAAAGGAGGAGGAGGAATTTCTTTCAACAGTGTCAAATATTTTAAATCTACTGCCACACTCATACACTTTTTAAAACACTTTTTACACATTTTAAAAAATTTAATATTAAGGTTAATGATTATGAAAAAAATTTTCCGTTTTTATATTGGACGGAAAATTTCATAGAAGTCTCCCGAAACCACGGTTTATTGCGAGTGCAGCAAGATGCCCGACCAGAGTTGCGGCTACTGACCTGTCGTGTATTTTAGGAGAAATCAAAAATAAATTTAAGGCATATTGATCGGGAATTACAATTTTTTCTAAGTTTAATCTATATTGGAGCGTTAATAATTCGCTGCAAGTAATAGACTCTCTTGCTTTAGTTTCAGCCAAAAGAGTGGACTCGTTTGATTTCACTACATTATATATAAATTTACCAATTAATTTAGTATTTATAAATTTAAAAAAAGATTATTAAGAAAGCTTTTCTTTTGTCTAATTTGCCGTTTTTAAAAATTGGTACGTATAATAAGAAGGCGAGATAGACTAATTATTTTAATAGTACCAAAAGTTCAAGATGTTACAGCCTAGATATGATTTTGATCTACTAGAATTTGTTCTATTTAATACTTTTATAAAATTTAATGGTAATCTATATAATCAAAGTATTGGAATTCCTATGGGGGGTAATGCCAGTCCAGTTATAGCGGACCTGTTTTTAAATTATTTAGAATATGATTATATGATGGATAAAAAGAATCCAAGTAACATAAAGTATTTGCTCTCAAATAATAAAAGATATTTAGATGACCTTCTGATGATAAATTGTTCAAATTTCTTAGAGATTTCGAGTAAAATATATCCACCAGAGTTAAAGCTGGAATCCAGTAATGGGAATTCCAATTATTACCATTTTCTAGCTTTAGATATTAATGTGGCACCTAATAATACAATAATTTTTAAAATATTTAATAAAACAGACGATTTTAATTTTGAAATAGTTAATTTTCCATTTTCAAAAAGTAATATTCATTCGAATATAACATATTCATCGTATTTTTCCCAACTATTTAGATATGCAAGGATTTGTACTAATTACATCGATTTTTAGAAACAGATGTATCTTACTTAGCAAGAAGCTAATCGTAAGAGGTTTTTCCGCCAATAAACTTGCTTGGGAATTTGAAAAGCTTTGTTTTCAGTATAATAAACTTTTACATAAGTATAATAAAAGTTATCAAGATATCTTGAATGATATTTTACGGTAACCTGTTGAAGGAATCTAGTTTATCTTCCCGGTAGTTTAGGGTTGGTTGCGACACATGTGGTAAAGATTAAAGTATGATATTTGGAATTTAATTCTTAGAATTTGTGGGAAAGTGAAATTGTTTTGGGGGATGGCTAGTGCTATGTAATTATTTGGATTTAAATTGGCTGAAGGGTTGGCTCTCAGTGTTAATTGTAGGCTAGTTAAGTTTGTTTGGAATAATTTTTTCTTGGGTATATTTTTTTATATTTTTGGGATATTTTTGATTTTTTTTATGATTATTCCATAGGTCACTACATAGGGGTACGCCAGATTATAGCACGGTATGCTCATTTTGCCTAGGCAATGAACTTTAAGCGCCGAAACCCATTTAGGCAATGAGTTTTCCTTTCCCAGGATAATGTTTAATAAGGTTGAAAGTGTAGGAGCTAAGAGTGTTAGATGTAGAAAAAAACAAAAAGTATGTTTTGTACAGCCTAGCTACTACAAAACAACAGCTTAGGCTGTAATCATAGGTAATCTTAGTCCGGTAGAGGAACCTTAGAAAAGTTTTTCATCTGATGAGCCCCGATATGTGGTGATCACCTGGGGAATATAAAATTTTGGAGATTTGAGGTGCTATAGCTTGGCTTCGGAACATTGACATATACTTATTGATGTTGATTTTGCTCTAATTTGGACTTGATTTTCGGATTATCGGATTGGATATACTGTTTTGTCCTAGGGAACTGGATGGATGAGTAGGGTCTAGACCTTGTTCAAGTGCTCATTTATATGAGTTACTAAAGTAGGAAGACAGTTTTTTTTTTTTTTTTTTTTTTTTTTTTTTTTTTTTTAAGCCAAGTAATTACCGTAATACATTTTATAATATGGTTGCAATTCGTAAAGAGCTTATATCATTTGAAAATCATCTGTACAACTTTTTAAATACATTAAACTTCCCGAAAAGTCTTATTACCAATAAACAAATTCTAAAGAAATTAAAAGAACATAGTGCCAGTCCATCATCACCATCACCATCAACATTAAAAGAAGAAGAGGAAGAATTTATATCAATATTGGAACAAATAGCACACCTAGCAGAAAAATTGATTTGGTGACACCAGTGGTGGCTAGACAAATGCAAAGACGTATTGATATCAACGAATCACCACCATCATCATCACCCACTAGTATTCAAAAAGGTAGCGGACATTACACAGTGTGTTTGCGTTCAAAATAGTTGAAGTTTTGAAAAATGCTTATAAAAATATTGGTTAATTGGAAAGTTTAATTCCCCCCACCACACTTTCTAAGGTCACTGGTATTAGCACCAAAAGTGCGAAAGGGTATCTAAAAAATGAACCAAGCTACACTCTACATCGAAATCATAGGGTTCGTGGGGATCACTATCGAAAAACTAAAGCCTTTTTCCCACTGCATATTATGCAAGCAGATCTTTTAACTCTAGATGAGATTCAAATGCGTCACATTACGCCCTAGAAATATATTCTACTTGTAATCAGTGTCTTTAGTCGCTAAGTATATGCCATTCCCTTGCGGACAAAAATAGGTGTTGATGTTACTCAGGATATAAAATGTATTCTTGAACAAGATTGTTATAGAAATATTCAAAGGGACCGTGGTAGTGAATTCGTTAATCCAAATGCAGAAAAAGTATTATTGTAATATAAAAAATGCTCTATCATAGTCATAGTGATTGTATTATCAAGAATACATATGACGTTCTAAGAAAGGAGATCCCTTATGAGATTCAAATAAGACCCTTTGACTTTGGTGATGAAGGTGCAATGACAACTTTTGATTCTAATGATTACCACCATATCCTACCAGGAAAAGAACAATATGCATGAGCTGTGTGAGATATCAACCAAAAATTTGGAAGTTGAAAAAAAGGTGGTTTTACTTTCAATTATTTGACAGAACAAAGGAGAATTTATGTTACCAATTTATTTGAGATTGAAAGACTTTTCCTCAATGAGAATTTACGTGAGGTTCTTGGTTTTTAAAGATCGTATTATTAAGCAGAAAATTTCAGTGGCAAGTATCATTTTATCTATGCAGACTATGCACCCAGTTTCTCCTCGGATAGTTGCATATTTATTTACTGTTCATTTGTGGAACCATCGAGAATTGGTAAATCAAATGTATCCCCTTCTACGTGCTCTAGAGAGAAAAGTTATTGAAGACAATGTTCATCACTATATTATAAGACATATCCATGTTCATATGCATCTCCATATGTTCCCGTAAACACTTTGTATTTGGAACTCTGTCAGTTAACACTAAAAAGTGAACTGGGAAATCTTTTAACTATAGCAAACAGTTTGTGCGTCATTACATGTCATTTTCGACCCATTGCTTAAGATGAAAATTAGAAGAATTCAATTTGTCTGTCCTGACGTTGATTTTTATATAGGTGCTCTGAGTCCTCGTCAAATAGGTCATGGATTGGAATATTACAAGGGGCGTACTACAATGTTTGGCTATGGTCTTTGTAGTTGGTTTGCTAGACTATTTTGTTCTGCACCACACCTTGCCAGAAAATATATTGTACCGGCTGCAACAAATTTTGCTGCCTCAACACTACATGACCGAGACTCGGGTAAAAATTTCAATGAGAGTCTTGAGGAACATATTAGATCTTCAGAAAGAGCTGTTGACAAACAATTAAAATCTCAGCAAAATGGGAAGGTATTAAAAATGGTGCACGGTCGTCATTCACTCATCAGTCTCTACCCAGGCGGGATGCGAAAAACATCAACAATGACTTTGAAAAAAAGAAGAGCAATAGAAAGAAAAGATTTTTAGATCAAAGAAGGATTGCTTCTCTTAAAATGTCCTATCTCCCTCACAAAGAATCGCATCTATCAATCACCTCGTCATTGAATGCTGAAAAGCTGAAATTGTTGATGTCAGTTCAAGTATGGCTACTATAAAAATTTCATCCTCAACAGCCCCTGTTGGAAAATATACACTTTCAAATATTTTCCAATGAAGATTATTTTATCGATTTATCATCCTTATTTATTGAATTAAATGTCTTGGTGAAGAAAAAGTCTGACAATCAAACCCGACAATCACTACAATCACTACCGATGGGCTATCCTATGAAAACTGTACCCTACACCACTTGTTCAAACAAATTATTGTATTCATTAATGGAATACTGGTAAGCACTAGCAATAATTTATCGAACTATGCAAGCTATATCCAATTTATGTTGATGACTCCAAAGTCATACAAGGAGTTGAGAGGACGGGTACTGGGTCATAAATATAGATCAAATATTGATACTGATGGTAAGTAAACTGCTGCAGTGACCCAAAAGTATCATTTAGTTGGAAAATTAAATAATTAAATATTTAATATATCTCAATAGTTACCTTCTAACGTTAAGATAAAGTTACAACTAGCTCCATCCAGTTTCATTTAAAAAAATTACTTTTTGAAGCACCTGATGCTAATGTCAATACCACTTCAGCAATCCTCCATTTTCGAAACCAATAGGTTATGAGCTCTCTTGTATTGGCAGTGGAAAACTGAGAGCCAATGGTAACAATATCAAACATCTTGTCCTCCATACAGTCACCAATCAACGCCACATTGCCACTGGTTCTCGTAGTTATACTGATTCGTTATTTATCAATGGAGAAATCTCCTCAAAACTCGTTTTGGCCTTTGTGATGAGTACTTGTGCTGTTGGATCCTGGACCACATCCCCTGACAATTTTAATTTTTTTTGGCTTATCCAGCCTTGTGTGCAAGGTGAATGGAATTCCCTTGTATACTTTATAATTTGATAAAAAAAATCTTACAGAACTCTGTATGATTGACTATACAATCTCTGGATGATGATTCACAACTATTTGAAAATAGAATAGCCAATTCAATGTTTTCAAAAAATCGTGGGTTTTTGTTTTGGACTTGTCCAGCACTCAAGATATGAGTATTGTACGGACGGGGAATGTACGCTTAAAGTGCATATTCGCCGACGCTTTGACTGAAAATATCACGTTAATATCATTGAGTCAATTTGAAAATTATTGGGAAATCACTTCAGAAGGCAGTGTTCTACTAGACGTCGCACCATGAACACAAATCAAATAAAAAGCGTATTTAATATGGATCCATGTATGTCCAAATATAAATCCTATTGTATACCATCGGACTTCCTTGATAATATTCAAAGTGTTAACATTATCATTATCAATGTTAATAACAGTCCATCGAGCGTAAAGACAGGTAATTGGCTATGTATCTTTCAAACAGCGACGAATGTATAATTTGTTGAAGCTCTTGGCCTACCATATAAATTCTAAACATCACACGTCCACAACTTTATTGAAAGCAGTGGGAAAACTCTTATTCAAAACCCGAAGAGAATACAGGATTTAACGACTAAAAGCTTTCATGCACTACTATATTTCGTTTTCAGGTGTCGTGGCTATAATTCCAATCAGTTTCTCAACATCTATGTTGACAATCCTCGTCTGAATGACTTCATAGTGGAAAATATACTGTCATACTCGTATAATATTGGTTTCAGTGCCCTATGAATAAAATTTTCTAAAAATGTAAGTAAATTTGTTTATTAATAAAACAATATATATATATATATAAGAAATGACTTTTTCTCCTCTTTAGATTTCTTCTTCTACGTATAGG
Source organism: Artemia sp. Qi Xiang Cuo (assembly GCF_049724085.1). NCBI lineage: Eukaryota > Metazoa > Arthropoda > Branchiopoda > Anostraca > Artemiidae > Artemia > Artemia sp. Qi Xiang Cuo. The sequence continues at coordinate 38,079,125 of NC_142813.1, read as the reverse complement.
TAGCTGTCAAGAACAATTAATACTAATAGAACATCTGAATTCACTGTATGTATATTGATCTTGATGTGCTGCAAAGTCAGGGTCACATTTTCTACAGTACAATGTAACTTCACTCTTATTGTATCTCTTTGTGAAGTCAATGTCACTATTTTGATTCATATCGTAAGATTTATGTGTTTCAATTTGCTTATTTGAAGCAATATCACACAGAGTTCTCTAATGGTGAATCACATTCTGTAATAGCCAAATAAAAATCAGTAGGTTTATAATGATAGTAGCCATTGTCTTCACAACGACGACGCAGAAAATAATTTTTTTTGTTATTCTAACAGATGAATCGTAGACTTGATTCTTTCCCCCTAAACGATTTTAAACCGTGACGATACCAGTCTCTTAAAAATAAACTAAAATCTCGTTTAGGGTTCTTTTCAATCATACCAGGATAGATTTTCTCCCACAAACCACATTTATCATAGTGAAAATTGGAGCATAGTTATCCTCTAGGGTGAGAGTCACAAATCTCTTCAAGCCATGGATTAGAGCCTTTTATTTGTACTGTATATCCTCTTTGCAATTTAAACGGGTTGCATAATTTACACTTTTCATCATACTCGTCAATAACTGTACAATTCTCACATGATGACCAGCTGTCTAGCGCACACATGCATAGTGAACGTGTATAGAACATTTTCCCACTGTTGAGACTCTCACCGCCAAAATGAGACTGACATATGATCGATAATTGAGAGAGGAGTAGTCGAATGGTATCATAAAACCGGTTTGACTGGGATCTTCTAAATTTTGTTTTATTATTCTCATTATAAAATCGTTTGGATAGAGTCTTAAATTGCAAAGGTAGTGTTCAATAGCAAATCCACAATACCATTTTGTTTTGTTTCGATTAATATGTCAATAAATTGTGTAAATACGTTTGGACCACGACATAAAATTTTCATACTATAGTCCAAAGATGGAGAATTATTTCTCATTATATCGTTAACTATTCTTTGAGAAAATATTTTCCTTTGAATATATAGCTCCCAAAAATCGTCATCTAGAATCAAAAATTTTTCCATAATCCCAAGATTCTGTATAATTTTTGTTTCTCAAATCCAACCATTTTTCAATCCTAATATTCTCACAACTGACTTCAGACAAACTATGACTCTTTCTACTTTAAGAATATTCGACAACCTACTATAATATATCTAACATTTTCGATTTAGAAACATTTTTATTATATCTAATTTCAATAATAATAATCACTCAATTACTGATACAACTAGTTTTTCTCAATATATTTCACTTTTTTATTTAAAGCAGCTTAAAGTCTGTTTATATGCACTATATTAAGTTTTACTGCAAAGCATAACTGCTCCTCCAATTTGAATTTGCTCAATGATATCACATTTCTTGCTTACATATCATCCCATTCCAGGCTTAATTGAGATCTCCTTATAATTTCTACTGCTACGTTTGGTACTGTCGTCTTTGTATCATTGCTGCTACCATCTCCACTATCAACTTCTAATATTGTAAACATTGCACTCATTTTTGCTAATATATATCTTGTCAAATAAAAGAGTATAAACAAACTGGAACGCTATTCTCTTACGAATATGAACTAAATTGAAAATCACTCCTTATATTGAATCTGGTTGCTATGGATTGGTGGCTATGGCCTCATAGCTATATTATCATGCGAGTACTAATGATGAATAAATTATGTGCAATCAGTATTTGTTGATAGGATTTACTCCTTCAGACTGCAAGTTCCGTATTGTATATCGTTTTGGTCTGAATATAACCTGTTCTGCTCGCTTAAAACGATCTCGTTCTGGATCGCTCGGGATTTATTATAGTATTACTACTCTTAATGTGCATAAATATGTTTTTATCAAGATCTTAAGCTAAGAACTCAAACCCCAAGATATTTAGAAAAAATCCCAGTATTGGTAGGCTTGGCATACAGTTTTTTTCAAGGTTGGCAACTTTTGATAAATAACGACTGTTTAGCTTTTCTCGGGCCAGAACCTCTGCATTTTATTGCTTTGGTATATTTTTAGTAAAACTTTTCTGCTTAAGGTATTCTTTATATCGAACTTGCAAGCTTGAGGGAAAGTTCCCCCTGTGGAACAAGTATGGCTGGATGTACATAACCTATCATTTGACTATTGCCCTAACTGCTTTAATTGTTTCTTTCGTCCCTTACTTCTATGTCAGCATAACATCCTGAAACCCAATTTTATTTTGTTTCTTCCTTTCTATGTAGTTTCTACTTAATCTTATTTTGTAATAGTTATCCAATTAAGTTCATTGATAAAATAATTGAAAATAGACGGGCCAAACATAGTAGTAGGGTTATTGAAGTTTCTCAGTCTTTAGATTTAGTTGTATCAAAAAGTTTCATTTCATTACCATATGTACCTGGTTTGGGGGAGAAACTCTCACGGGTTTTACGTAAATTTGGTATTGATACATGTTTCCAATCGCTGAGGCCAATGAGTAGTTTTTTTAGTTCTGGTAAGGATTTAACTCGGGAAATTTAGTAAGTGGGGTGTATAAAATTCCGTGTTCTTGTGGGAAGTTCTATATTGGTAGGACTCACCAACAATTTGTTGAAAGGTTTATTGAACACCGTAATTCAATAGAAAAACCCTACAATTAAGCAAGCCTCCAGAAACTTTCGTTTCAGCTTTAGCAGAGCATATTTGGCTTCAACCAGATCATTTTGTAAAATTTGATGAAGCCTTGGCTATTTCTAATGATAAGGGGTACACCCAATGGGCCAGGGAAGCCATAGAAATTAAAAAACATATGTTTGCTAACCTTTCCATAAATAGGGACACGGGTAATTTAAATATTGACCCAATTTATGATAACCTTCTAAAGAGTGAATCAATTGTCAATAAGGGAGTAAAGATTTTAAATAATCACCAGGGGACTATTTTACCTGCTAGACCAAAACGATTTGCTTCAGTAATAGCAATCAAAAGGATTATTTCACAACTGAATAATTAAATTAATTCACAGTTTTTTTTTATTTTTCCTCATTTACTCTGGTGTCATAAATTAATTACATCAATTTTAGGATCTTTGCCAACAGTTTTTCTTTTTTTATTGATTGTACATTTTTTTTTTTTTTTTTGGGTGGGGTTGTTTTGAGTTTTAGTTTTATCTTGTTTTTTTTTTGTGTCTTTCGTGCTGAAGACACCTTGTTTGTATAAAGGCGAAATATCCGCGTTTTTTTGTTTCTGTTATTTTTATTTTCTCTCCACTGGCCACAGTATCGTTTGTTTTTTTGTTTTTTGTTTTTTTTTTTTTTTTTTTTTTTTTTTTAGAGATTTTTCTCTTTGTTGGTTTTTTGACTGGATGTACATAACTTTTCATTTGATTATTGCCCTAACTACTTTAATTGTTTATTTCGTGCCTTCCTTCTATGTCAGCATAACATCCTGAAACCCAATTTTATTTTGTTTCTTCCTTTCTATGTAGTTTCTACTTAATCTTATTTTGTAGGTCACCGCCTTTCTTATGCAAGGTCATATCTCTCTAATGTTGAGGACATAATCTGGCTTGACATGTCTCTTATTAACTCTGTCTTGGTAAAATACTTCTGTTTCTGTTGAGTCTGGAAAACAAAAACGGTTTTTCTAAATGGATACCAACGACATTTATCAAAGTGGAAAAAATATCAAGAATTAGATTCGTCCAACGTCTTATAGTTTCGTGGGAGAGCTATTTTATCCTTTTTTCTGAGCTTTGATGAAGGTTTTGGTGAAGGTTATAGATCCCAAAAGTAGGTGTCACAACTTCCGTCCTGTCACTTCCAAACTTTCCTAAGTGAATTTGCCTTAATTGTCAATTAGAAAACAAGCTAATTTTCAAAAAGGGTCTATTTAGAGCTAAGCAGAAACTGAAAACTCAGGAAAGACGACCTTAATTCATGCATTTTCCATGCTGCACAGGATTCAACAGCTGGAAATAAATTCGTTTTTATTTTCTGCATGGCTACTGATTGCTAGCATCTTTTAACTTTTGCCTTAGATTAGTCAGAATGGACACAATTTTTAACAGTTCGTGGTAAGGAACTGTAAGTAAGGAGCGACCCGGCTCAATGGTAACCGAAATTCTAAAAAACCGATTTTGATATCATTAGATACATCAAAAGAATAAGATTTTTATGTTGATTTTAAATATATAAGTTTCATAAAGTTTAGTTTTACCTATCAAAAATGACGCGCCTGAGAAAATTTGCCTTTTTTCGAAAAGGGGGAAATACGCCCCTAACAGTCATAAAACCTAAATGAAAATCGCACCATCAGATTCAGTATATCAGAGAACCCTACTGTAGTGGTTTTAATCTCCTATCTGCAAAAATGTGGAATTTTGTATTTTTTGCCAGAAGAAAGATCACGAGTGTATGTTTATTTTTTTTTTTCTCCACCTGGGGGATCGTATCTACCCAGTGATTCTAGAATATCAAGAGAGGGCTCATTCAAAAGAAGATTAAAAGTTCTAGCGCCCTTTTTAAGTGACAAATAATGGAGGGCAACTAGGCCCCCTAGTTGGGCCACTCATTTTTTTCCCAAAGTCCCCCGATCAAAATTTTGAGATAGCCATTTTATACAGCATGGTCGAAAAATATAATAACTATGTCTGAGGATGACTTAGTCCCCCCCGCCCGTCCTCGGGGGAAGGGCTGCAAGTTATGAACTTTGCCCAATGTTTACATATAGTATTGGTTATTAGGAACTTTACAGACGTCTTCAGGGGGGATTTTTTCTGGTAGTGGGGGGAGGGTGGGTCAGGTGTCACATGGGAGGTTCTTTTCATGGAGCAAGTTTTCATGGGTGAAGAGACAATGCTATGAAGGGGGCGCCGGATTTTACAGCATTGTTTAAAAAACAATCAGAAATTAAATAAAAAAACTAGTTTTTCAACTGAAAGTGAGCAGCAACATCAAAACTTAAAACAAACAGAAATTATTACGTATATGATTGGGTTCGCCCCCTAGTCAATGCCTCGCTCTTATGCTAAAACTTTTTTAGTACTTACATAAGAGCTATTTGTTCTAATTAATGGCCTTTGTGATCAATGGGTCATTCTTAAAGAATTGAAACAAAATTTGAACTTTATCGTAAAGAGTAAGGTATTGACTAGGGAGCAAACCCCCTAATATACGCAATAAAAGATATACGAATATATAAGTTTGTTATGTAAGTTAATTCGTAAGTTCCGTATATTACTAATACAAACGTTCGTAAATAAAATTAAACAACTTTCGAGATAGCCATTTAACCAAAAACTAACTAAAATTAATATGCAAATTTTGTTTTCATTATTCATGTACGGCAAGCCAAAATCAAAACCTGCATCAAATCAAAAACGCTCAGAACAAGTTTTTTTTAACTGGAAGTAAGGAGCGACATTAAAACTTAAAACGAACAGAGATTATTTCACATATGAAGGGAGCTGCCCCATTAGTAACCTACCTATTGATGGAAAAGGGACAAGAAAAGGGACAAGGAAACTTACGCCTGAGGCATGAATATGCAGTACAGTTACACGTGGACATTGCAAAAAGCGACCAATCCTTTACCTATAAAGTGGTCAAACACGTTTTGAAACTATAGTCAAGGTTGTATAACACAACGCTTTTTGTTATTGATATCAATTGCACAAGAATATACACTTTGGTTTTACATGCACATTTTAAAAAAGCTGGCAAGCCTATAATGTGGTCCAACATGTTTTCAACCAGATGGGTTTTCGAAGCACATTCAGCATGGCGTGTTTTATTTATTTTTTTTTTTTTGGAAATTGACATTTTTTCTGATAACAAGTACTATTCATTGCGATCGTAGCTCTATGCTGTGGATGACTTGAAAATAAAATTTTTAACGAGAAATGTCTGAAAAGTTCAAGGATGCTATAATCAGAATTGTTTGATTGACATTTGCAAAAAGGGATAAGGGATTCGCGAATTGGACTGTACGAACGATCTTATTTGCATAATAGGGAAAAAACAAAGCTAGATAACATTCGCGAATTGGATCGTATGAAGGTGGAGAAAAAATATGGGTGGTCTTATGACTTGACCTAGCTTTACTTCTTCGATATGTACTGTATAATACACAAGTGGTGTTTGAACAGTGTTGTCAAATTAAAATAGAGTTTAACGTTATAGTATACTAAAAATTTGATACTAAGAGAGATGTAGATGACAAGAAAAGAATTTTAATAATGGATAGCTTTACTTCTTCGATGTGTACCGTATAATACACAAGTGGTGTTTGAACAGTGTTGTCGATTTAAAATAGAGTTTAACGTTATACTATACTAGAAAGTTGATATAAGAGAGATGTAGATGGCAAGAAAAGAATTTTAATATTGGATAGCTTTACTTCTTTGATGTGTTCTGTATAATACACAAGTGGTGGGGTGATGGGAGCGGGGTGTCTTAGAGTACCTATAGTGCTGTACTGTGGGCCGAGTTGTTAGCGAAAAACCCGTGTGGATGACTTGAAATAAATTTTTTTTAACAAGCAATCTCTGAAAAAATATTTTTGGGGGGATGGTTTGATGGCAGAAGAATCTCATAGAGTAGTTATAGTGTGATAGTGGGGGGAGTGTGCTAGCGAAAAACCCGTGTGGATGACTTGAAATAAAAAATTTTAACAAGAAATCTCTGAAAAAATATTTTTGGGGGGATGGGTTGATGGCCGAAAGATAGGTGTGTGTTGTCTGAAACCTATGATTTGGGATGGGCTGTTTGCTATTTTGGACTTTTCTGAGCGAGGTTTCGTAGTATTTCGTAGGTCTGTGTTGTCTGAAACTCATGATTTGAAATTTGTGATTTACTATTTTGGACTTTTCTGAGCTATGTTTCTTAGTCTCTCGTTGATGTGTGTTGTTGAAACCTATAATTTGGGATCTTTAGTTTGCTATTTTGGACTTTTCTGAGCTAGGTTTCGTAGTATTTCGTAGGTCTGTGTTGTCTGAAACTTATGATTTGAGATGTGTAATTTTATATTTTGGACTTTTCTGAGCTATGTTTCTTAGTCTTTCGTTGATGTGTGTTGTCTGAAACCTGTGATTTGGGATCTTTAGTTTGCAATATCCTGCTTTTCTGAGCTAGGTTTCATAGCCTTTTGTAGGTGTGTGTTGTCTGAAACCTATGATTTGGGATGCTATTTGGGCTGTTCAGAGCTAGGTTTCTTAGTCTCTCATAGGTGTGTGTGGTCTGAAACCTACAATTTGGGGTGGGTAGTTTGCTATTTCTGGCTTTTCAGAGCTAGGTTTCTTAGTCTCTCATAGGTGTGTGTTGTCTGAAACCTACAATTTGGGTTGGGTAGTTTGCTATTTCTGGCTTTTATGAGCTAGGTCTCCTAGTATTTCGTAGGAGTGTGTTGTCTGAAACTTATGATTTGGGATGTGTAGTTTGCTATTTTTGTCTTTGCTGAGCTAGGTTTCTTAGTATTTCGTAGGTGTGTGTTGTCTGAAACTTATGATTTGAGATGTGTAATTTGCTATTTCCGGCTTTTATGAGCTAGGTCTCCTAGTATTTCATAGGTGTGTGTTGTCTGAAACTTATGATTTGTGGTATGTAAATTACTATTTCGGGCTTTTCTGAGCTAGATTTCTTAGGCTTTCGTTGGTGTGTGTTGTCTGAAACCTATGATTTGGGATGGGTGGTGTCCTATTTATGACTTTTCTGTGTTAGATTTCTTAGTCTTTCATAGGTGTGTGTTGTCTGAAACTTATGATTTGGGATGTGTAGTTTGCTGTAGTCTTTCGTAGGTATGTGTTGTCTGAAACCTATGATTTGGGAAGCAATCTTCTGCTTTTCTGAGCTAGATTTTTGAGTCTTTCGTTGGTGTGTGTTGTCTGAAACCTATGATTTGGAATGATATTTCCGGCTTTTATTAGATAGGTTTCTTAGTCTTTCGTAGGTATGTGTTGTCTGAAACCTATTCAGTCGCTATTCAGTCTCTGACCTGTTAAGACATATTTATTCTTTAAAAGGATTAAATCCCAGTTTTTGAACAGGTGTGAATTAAAAGGATTATGTTCAGACTCAATTAGAGACTAAACTTAATTTTATCCCAAACCCCAAGAATGACTAGGAGAGTATGCCCCGAATGCCGCTGCAGGGCAACTTTAAACTGTTTGATATGCAACGACTGTGGATCATATTTCCACGAACAATATGCTGGAATTGAACGTTTCCAATGGTCTAAAAGTTGGCTATGCCTAGATTGTTCTGTGAAAAAGGATAGTTTAAACAAGGATAGTCCAAAAAAGGTAATTACTTTTGCTGATTCTTATTCCAGTCAACCCCAGCCTCTCCCAATTACTCCCCCTCATCGTCTATCGGGCAATGACCTGGCAAACATTGTGATGGAAATTTGATCGCCCCCTCTAGCTCCAAACCTTCCAAGTAATAATGACCACCTCGAAGCCAACAAATCTAATGCCTCCTGCCAGACGGAAACTACGATTTGTGACAATTGTTGTTCTAATCCTCTATCGGACTTATCACTTCTTTCCCTTATAGCAATGAGAGATAAATTAGAATTAATAAGCAAGGAAATATCTGCAATCATAGACCTTAGGTCACGTCTAAATGAAATCCCTCCAAAGTCGTCTGATGTTAATGAGGAGCAAAATCAGGAAATTATCATTAACAAATTCCACCCTGATAAATATGCAATTGTTTCCTGTAACAAAGAAGTGATGAAACAAACTTGTATTTTTCAAAAGTTCAGTTACCTTGGGGATAACATAATTAAGATTTCATCTGACCTTGTAAACATGAAGTTGAATACCAATGAATGCGAACTAAAGGTCAAGTCAATCAAGATAAGCAGTCATGAACTGACTGCACATAAGGGTGCATGCAAATTCGCCTGGAATGATATTTGCAAAAAAGGCAAAAAATGGATATATCTTCTTGTTTGCAAGAGTTTTAATTTTGGGGAAGAGAGTAAAATCTATGACTGCCAACTATTACACCAGAAAGTTTGTTTTAAGTTTTAAAGTGGTCGTTGTTTTGGTTGTGACCAGATTCATTTGAATCATGGCTATGGCGCACTCAAAAAACTTTTTAATAATAACAGAAAGAGTTATCAACAACTGTCGAACTCTCTCCCGTTTATTATCACTATGAATATTGAGCAGCCAAAAAACGAAGTTCGCCACACCAGCCCACTGTTCCCACCAACCCTCAAAACCGACAGGAATCCGAATTATCAAAAGCACCGAAAAAACCCAATCAGAAGACCTCCATGTTAAGTTCCAGCTCCCTCCGATTTAAATTGCCAAATCAGTCTATCTCCTCAGTCCCATTATTTACATCAAATGAACCCAATAACTTACAACAAGTCTACAATAACAAATAAAGAAACCCTGGTTTGATACATTGCTGCTCCTCCTACACCTTTCCCAGAATCCTTCTAGCGAATGTAAGGTCACTGGTAAATAAAATGAATGAATTTCAAATTAATCTTGATAAAAACCAGATAGATATTGCTTGCCTTATCGAAACATGGTCTGCAACTGAAGACTTTTGTTCCATTCCAAATTATGGTTCCCATTTTAAGCCCAGGATAGACAAAGATGGTATCCCTCTATCTCATGGTGAAGGAGTAGCTTTTTTTGTCAGTCCACCCTTCCTAATCGGGTTCTTTCATTTTCCGAAATAGTGAACAACTCCAAAACCGAAGTTCTATGGCTATGGACCTGGCCCAAAGACCTCCCAAAAGAAGTATCTTGCATGATTTTTTGTAATATTTATTACCCTCCTCGTAGTGGATTTAAGAAGGAGCTGACGGCATATCTGCAACTTTATACTGACAGAATTCACTGCAAGTAACCTTATGCTGCAATTACATTGTGTGGTGATTTTAATGAGCTAGACCAAAAGTGGCTTAGCTCTGCTCTTAGCCTTGATCAAGTGGTCAAGTCACCTACTCGCGGTGATAAAACCCTAGACTTAATTTTTACCAACATTGAAGATTACTACTGTGTCCCCAAAGTGGCCCCTCCATTAGGAGCAAGTGACCATCTATGCATCTTTTGGACCCCCTTATCTCCCTTTCCCCCTAAGCAATTTATCAGTTACTCTTATGGACCCATTACTCACGAGAAGGCGGCCCATTTCAAATTAAAACTTAGATCCAAATCTTGAGCCAATATCCTATGTCTTACCAGTGGTAATGAAATGGCTTCTAAGTTTTCACCGGAACATTTCCAGTTATATTGTGACACCTTTCCAGTGAAAAATGTTACTCGCAAATCTAACTGCAAACCGTGGATAAATAAAAGGATTTTGTACCTAATAAATGAACGAGATAAACTCTTTAAGGAAGGATTTTTCCAAGAAACTCGAAAGCTTAGAAACATCATTGTTAGCGAAATCCGTAAAGCAAGAAAGGAGCATGGTGTGCACCTGCTCAATAAGTTATTGTATTCGGACCCTAAGAAAGTCCACAAAAGTGTCCAAGATCTCATGGGAAAGGTTTCTTCAAAGTTTTTCTTACTGGACAGTAATCGTGACCCAGTGGGTGCGGATGTCATAGAAGATCATTTTGCTTCAATTTGTAAAATTTACCCGCCACTCCAGCATATGCCGGCCAACAGTGCGGTGAGTGACATTCCTGTGATTGAAATTCATCAGACTCAACTTAAACTCGAAACTCTTGATACAAATAAGTCAGTATACCCAGGTGATATCCCTATCAAATTGATTGTGGAATGTGCCCAGTATTTATGTGTACCTCTAACTGCTGTTTCAAACCAATGTTTAATAGATAGTATGCATCCTGTGTTTTTTAGACAAGCTATTTTATATCAAGTACCGAAAACCTACACCCCAAAAGTCCCTTCTGACTTCAGACCAATGTCAATAACGTACATTTTCTCGAGTATATAGGAAAGTTTTATATACAATTCCCCTATGGATGATATTCATGACAGCATCACCCAAATCAGTTATCTCTAAGAATAATCGCCAGATGCATTACTCAATTTATATACTTGATACTATTTTCAAGCATGTTGAGTTGAATAGTCGCTACGTTGAGGCTGTTTTTGCTGATATTAGTAAAGCCTTCGACAATTTGGATCATCAGACAGTTATAGATAATGCAAGGGCTTTAGGTGCAAGAGATTTTGTTTTACATATGTTAGCTAGTTTTTTGTCTGGCCATGAGCAATGTGTAGTCCTCCCTAACGGGGATTCATCAGGTTTTTCCTCGATTTCCTGTGGAGCACCTCAAAGGACTAAATTAGGTCCTTTAGCATTTTTAATAGTTTTTAATAATGTTTTACCAAGTTTTGACAACTCTTTTAAATTTGCGGATGATTTGACATTACTGAACCTTTGTCAAACATCTAATACTTTGAATGTTAGTCTTGATTCACTAATTAACAATTTAAAGAATGATCTTGACAAAGTTAAACTCAACTTAAGCATACCCAAAAGTAGTTTCATGTTATTCTCTTTTTAAAAATATACCCCCTACCAATAATTACCTTTGCATACCAAATTTAAATACTGTTAAACTGCTTGGTGTGCAGTTGGACAATGACCTTAAATGGAACTCCCACATTTCCCACTTATTTAAGTAAGGTTGTTTTCTCCTTAAATCTTTCTCTCTTCTCAAACGTTTCTCCATATCAATCCAAAACCTGAAAATAATTTATTGTTCTTATATAAGACCCTGTCTGTAATATGCTTGCCCTGTCTGGCACCCTGGGTTGACCAAAGACCAATGTTCTAAAATTGAAAGTATTCAAAAAAGAGCAGTAAAAATTATTCTGGGGACGGCCTATACTACATACAATGAAGGTTTGGCTAGACTTGAACTTATTACATTGGAATCACGACGTCGCATCCTTACCATGAACTTTGGTCTCAAGTGCCTTAATTCTGACTATCATCGACGTTTTCTCCCTCCCTTTAAAGAAAATACCCCAACCCTTCTTAATACAAGGCGCAATGCTCTTAGAGCTCCAAATACCCAACTGGACCTCTATCCCCAAATGTTGACCATGAGATACAAAAATTCTTTTGTCCCCTATTTTGTTTCCTATTTTAATAATTGATATAACTTTTCCCCTGACATCTGTTTTATTATTGATTAAATTTTTTGCTTTATGTTTATCACGTAACATTTGTTTTGTTATGGTAATTCTGACGTGCTTATGCTAGCTTTTGTGCTATTTTAGCAAATAAATCATATTCTATTCTATTCTATTCTAAAAATAAGCTATTTCTGTAAAATCTGAGCTAATAAGGGTTTTTAACCATAAACTCTAGTTTTTTGTTGGACAATAATCTAAAATGTAAGTCCCTTGTTCAAACTGGATAACAAGATCCATTTTGGAACGAAAAATAAAACCATTCTCGTAAAATCTAAGCTAAAGATGAGTTTTTACCTCAAAAAATATTACCTTTTAAACAAATTAGTGACATTACAATTTGTTGGCTCATAGTTGAAACTTAAGTCCAGTTATGGATCGAAAAATAGACTATTTTTGTAAAATCTGAGCTAATAAGGGTTTTTGACCGTAAACTCTAGTTTTTTGTATGAAACTTATGGAAAATACAATTCTCTGGTTCAAATGTGAAACTTAAGTCTATTTTTGGATCGAAAAATAAAACTATTTCCGTAAAATCTGAGCTAAAAAGGGTTTTTGACCGTAAAATCTAGTTTTTTTGTAGGAAAATAAGAGAAAATACAATTCTAAGGTTCAAATGCGAAACCACAATCCATTTTGAATCGAAAAATAAAACTATTTCCGTAAAATCTAAGCTAAAAATGATTTTTTACCGTAAAGTCTAGTTTTTTGTAAGAAAATTATGGAAAATACAATTATCTGATTCAAATGTGAAACTTAGGTCCATTTTGGATCGAAAAACAAAACTATTTCTGTAAAATCTGAGCTAATAAGGGTTTTTGACCGTAAACTCTAGTTTTTTATAAGATAATTATGGAAAATACAATTTGTTGGCTCATTGGTGAAACTTAAGTCCAGTTCTGGATCGAAAAATAAACTAGTTCCATAAAATCTAATCTAATAAGGTGTTTTGGTAGTAAAAACTAGTTTTTTGCAAGACGTGAATGAATAGTACTAGCCCATTATGCAAATTTTGCATTTAAGTCCATTTTTGGTTCGACACATTAAGATATTCCCATTAAATTGGTGCCTTTAAGGGTTTTTGACCGTAGACAGTTGCGTTTTGTTAGCAATTTATAGCCCATATAAGTTTCTAGTTCAATTGTGAAACTTTAGTCTATTTTTGGATCGAAAAATAAAACTATTTCCGTAAAATCTGAGCTAATAAGGGTTTTTGACCGTAAACTCTAGTTCAAAATATGCTTACGACTCTAACAATTGTACTCTATGATTGGTCAGAGAAACGATGCGGCTTTTCCACTGCGGTATTCTATGTCCGGTTATCGACACTACCTAGTCTATTGCATGCATTAAATCAGTATTTTTTACGCAGTGGAACGATAAACACATAAGTCATATCGTTAAAAAAAAGTGAAGATGGAGCATTTTAATAAAGTGTGTTCACATAACAAAGTTATTGTAGCATTAAATGCCGACAAGGAGAAGTACTTAAACAATGAAAAAAGTACAAGTGGTAGCATTATTGGAAATGTGTGCATGCATTGTCATGACAGTAAGGAATTAAATTTCTTTGGAATACCGAAAAAATTCAACTCTTATGTTGATGGATATGCGACACTGAGATCCCCAGAGATGATTGTACTCAAAGAGAATGCCAACATAAAAATACTCGTTGATGATAGAGGACAATTCCTTGCTACTGTTGCTGGTAACACATTACCTACTAATACATCGAATCGTCAGCTTTTGGGTATTAGCATTCAACGGAAGGTCAATAAAAGAAAATCCTACTCTTCTACTAATATAGTAAACCATATCTTGTCTACGTGCCGAAACTGTTACCTGTGTAAAAATAATGTGATAATAGACAGTGAAATTGCCAGAAAAAAAAGGACATTGTCAAAATTGAATAATGATTATTCTACTGATTACGAACTAAGAGAAGACAATAGCTACAATATCAAGAGAGAACATGGTGAACTATTTTATGGAACAGATTCAAAATGTCCAAAGTTAATCATTGATATTAATAATGTATCATAATATATTTTTGTATTAATGATTTACATAGCATTATTTCATTAAAAATATATTATGCATTACATTGTTATGTGTTCATTATTTTTAGAATATGCTAGCATATCAAACGTTTAGAATGTCTATTAAAACATCGGAGATGTAAGAAAAGGAATTTGCATACATCTTTTGTCCAACATCAAAATCAAATTTAAATTTCAATGAATGCTTTTTTTTAAACTTAAAACACGCTGAAAGATGCTTCCCGTGAAACTATTACACTTTCTATAAAAATGAACGAATTTTTATCCAACACAAAAACCAAAATGAATTTGCATTTAACAAATAAAATTTATTCACTCTAACGCTTAGATTTTGTCAATTTTTTCCTATGTATCCGAGAAATGGATGTTGATATAGAATTTAATTACTCCTATGCTTGGATTTTGTGAAATTATTGTAGTGACTGTTTAGGAAGCAACTTCAATCGATAATGAATGTTAATAAAAAATCTGTTCAATTTTTTTTTTCATAATTTCCTGAATTAAAGTTCTGTATTGTCTATCCAAGAAGTGAATTCAAGAAAGAATTTGTTATTTGCTTACTTACTTACTTACAATTTTTTCATAATGACATAATGACATATCCAACAACGGCGGTTGATAAAGAATTTATTGATTCTGATACCTAGATTTGTCAATGTTATCCCATGTGTCTGACAATAGATGTATGCAAATTCCTTTTCTTACACCTCCGATGTTTTAATAAAAATTCTAAACGTTTGATATGCTAGCTTACTCTAAAAATAATGAACACATAACAATGTAATGCATAATATATTTTTAATGAAATAATACTATGTAGAATATTAATACAAAAATATATTATGATACATTATTAATATCAATGATTAACTTTGGACATTCTGAATCTGTTCCATAAAATAGTCCACCATGTTCTCTCTTGATATTGTAGCTATTGTCTTCTCTTAGTTTGTAATCAGTAGAATAATCATTATTCCATTTTCAGTCATACACAATTTTTACTGGTGTCTCATCAACAGGCGCAATATGCTTTTCGTCTTTGGTCATTGACTGTTTGATCAATGGCAGTAACGTTTGCTGGTGATTTGTTTTTCATCGATTCATCTTTATATTCCATAGTGGTATTTTCCGACATTGCCCTTTTTATTTTTCTGGCAATATCACTGTCTATTATCACGTTATTTTTACACAGGTAACAGTTTCGGCACGTAGACAAGATATGGTTTACGATATTAGTAGAAGAGTAGGCCTTTCTTTTATTGACCTTACGTTGAATGCTAATACCCGAAAGCTGACGATTGGATATATCAGTAGGTAATGTGTTACCTGCAACAGTAGCAAGGAGTTGTCCTCTATCATCAACGATTATTTTTATGTTAGCATTCTCTTTGAGTGCAATCATCTCTGGATATCTCAATCTCGCATAACCACCAATTTAAGAGTTGAATTTTTTCGTTATTCCAAAGAAATTTAATTCCTTACTGTCATGACAATGCATGCATACATTTCCAATAGTTCTACCACTTGTACTTGTTTCATAGTTTAAATACTAATCCTTGTCGGCATTCAATTCTAAAATAACTTTGTTATGTGAACACACTTTATTAAAATACTCCATCTTCACTTTTTTTTAAAAATATGACTTATGTGTTTATCGTTACATTGCGTAAAAATACTGATTTAATAAATGCAATAGACTAGGAAGTGTCAATAACCGGACATAGAATACCAGTGGGAAAGCCGCATCGTGTCTCTGACCAATCATAGAGTACAATTGTTAGAGCCGTAAGCATATTTTGAACTAGAGTTTACGGTCAAAAACCCTTATTAGCTCAGATTTTACGGAAATACTTTTATTTTTCGATCCAAAAATAGACTGAAGTTTCACATTTGAATCATAGAATTGTATTTTCCATAATTTTCTTACAAGAAACTAGAGTTTACGGTCAATAACCATTATTAGCTCAGATTTTACGGAAATAGTTTTATTTTTCGATCCAAAAATAGACTTAAGTTTCACATTTGAACCAGAGAATTGTATTTTCCATAATTTTCTTACAAAAAAACTGGAGTTTACGGTCAAAAACCCTTATTAGCTCAGATTTGACAGAAATAGTTTTATTTTTCGATCCGAAAATAGACTTAAGTTTCACATTTGAACCAGAGAATTGTATTTTCCATAATTTTCTTACACAAAACTAGAGTTTATGGTCAAAAGCCCTTATCAGCTCAGATTTTACAAAAGTAGTTTATTTTTCGATCCATAACTGGACTTAAGTTTCACCTATGAGTCAACGAAATGTATTTTCCATAATTTTCTTACAAAAAACTAGAGTTTACGGTCAAAAACCCTTATTAGCTCATATTTTACAAAATAGTTCATTTTTCGATCCATAACTGGACTTAAGTTTCACCTATGAGTCAACGAAATGTATTTTCCATAATTTTCTTACAAAAAACTAGAGTTTACGGTAAAAACCCTTATTAGCTCAGATTTTACGGAAATAGTTTATTTTTATAGGTTTCAGACAACACATACCCACGAAAGACTAAGAAACCTAGCTAATAAAATCCGGAAATATCATCCCAAATCATAAGTTTCAAACAACACACACCAACGAAAGACTCAGAAATCTAGCTCAGAAAAGCAGGAAATTGCATCCCAAATCATAGGTTTCAGACAACACATACCTACGAAAGACTATGAAACCTAGCTCATAAAAGCCGGAAATAGCAAATTAACCATCCCAAATCATAAGTTTCAGACAACACACACCTATGAAAGACTAAGAAATATGACACAGAAAAGTCAAAAATAGGAAACCACCCATCCCAAATCATAGGTTTCAGACAACACACACCAACGAAAGACTAAGAAATCTAGCTCAGAAAAGCCCGAAATAGTAATTTATATACCCCAAATCATAGGTTTCAGACAACACACACCTACGAAATGCTAGGAAACCTAGCTCATAAAAGCCGGAAATAGCAAATTACACATCTCAAATCATAAGTTTCATGCAACACACACCTACGAAATACTAAGAAACCTAGCTCAGCAAAGTCAAAAATAGCAAACTACACATCCCAAATCATAAGTTTTAGACAACACACACTTATGAAAGGCTAAGAAATCTAACTCAGCAAAGTCAAAAATAGCAAACTAGACATCCCAAATCATAAGTTTCAGACAATACACACCAACGAAAGACTAAGAAATCTAGCTCAGAAAAGCCCGAAATAGTAATTTACATACCCCAAATTACACGTTTTAGACAACACACACCTACGAAATACTAGGATACCTAGCTCTTAAAAGAACGAAATATCAAACTACCCACTACGAATTGTAGGTTTCAGACAACACACACCTATGAGAGATTAAGAAACCTAGCTCTGAAAAGCCCAAATAGCACCCCAACTCATAGGTTTCAGACAACACACACCTACAAAAGGCTATGAAACCTAGCTCATAAAAGCAGGATATTGCAAACTAAAGATCTCAAATCATAGGTTTCAGACAACACACATCAACGAAAGACTAAGAAACATAGCTCAGAAAAGTCCAAAATAGTAAATCACACATCTCAAATCATAAGTTTCAGACAACACAGACCTACGAAATACTACGAAACCTAGCTCAGAAAAGTCCAAAATAGCAAACTAAAGATCCCAAATCATAGGTTTCAGACAACACACACCTATCCTTCTGCCATCAACCCATCCCCCAAAAACACTTTTCAGTCATTTCTCGTTAAAAATTTTATTTCAACTCATTCATTTGGGTTTTTCGCTAGCAATTCGCCCCCCCCCCTTTCGCTAGCAACTCACCCCCGACTATCACACTGTAAGTACTCTAAGAGATCCTTCTGCCATCAACCCATCCCCCCAAAAATATTTTTTCAGAGATTTCTTGTTAAAAAAATTTATTTCAAGTCATCCACACAGGTTTTTCGCTAGCAACTCCCCCCCCCACTAGCACACTATAACTACTCTATGAGATCTGTCTGCCATCAACCCATTCCCCCAAATATATTTTTTCAGAGATTTCTTTATTAAAAAAAAAATTATTTCAAGTCATCCACACGGGTTTTTCCCTAGCAACTCGGCCCACGGTACAGCACTATAAGTACTCTAAGACACCCCGTTCCCATCATCCCACCACTTGTGTATTATACAGAACACATCGAAGAAGTAAAGCTATCCGTTATTAAAATTCTTTTCTTGCCATCTACATCTCTCTTATATCTACTTTTTAGTATAGTATAACGTTAAACTCTATTTTAAATTGACAACACTGTTCAAACACCACTTTTGTATTATACAGTAAACATCGAAGAAGTAAAGCTATCGATTATTAAAATTCTTTTCTTGTGATCTACATCTCTCATAGTATCAAATTTTTAGTATAATATAACGTTAAACTCTATTTTAAATTGACAACACTGTTCAAACACCACTTGTGTATTATACAGTACACATCGAAGAAGTAAAGCAAGGTCAAGTCATAAGACCATCCCTTTTTTTCTCCACTTCTTACGATCCAATTCGCGAATGTTATCTAGCTCTGTTTTTTTTTCACTATTATTCAAATAAGGTCGTTCGTACAGTCCAATTCGCGAATCCCTTATCCCTTTTTGCAAATGTCAATCAAACAATTCTGATTGAAGTATCCCTGCCCTTTTCAGACATTTCTCGTTAAAAATTTTATTTTCAAGTCATCCACACCATAGAGCTACGATCGCAATGAATGGTACTTGTTATCAGAAAAAAATTCCAATTGCCAAAAAAAAAATAAAAAAATAAAATACGCCATGCTGAATGTGCTTCGAAAACCCATATGGTTGAAAACATGTTGGACCACATTATAGGCATGCCAGCTTTTTTAAAATGTGCATGTAAAACTAAAGTGTATATTCTTGTGCAATTGATATCAATAACAAAAAGCGTTGTGTTATACAACCTTGACTATAGTTTCAAAACGTGTTTGACCCCTTTATATGTAAAGGATTGGTCACTTTTTGCAATGTCCCCGTGTAACTGTACTGCATATTCATGCCTCAGGCGTAAGTTTCCTTGTCCCTTTTCTTGTCCCTTTTCCATCAATAGGAAGGTTACTACTTTCCCCCTCCTCAACATCTCGCTCTTTACGCTAAAGTTTGACTTTTTTCTCACAGCTCTATTTTTTAAAACAATAAAACACTTTAGCGTAAAGAGCGAGGCGTTGAGGAGGGGACAGCCCCTTTCATATACAGAATAATTTCTGTTCTTTTTAAGTTTTAATGTCGCTCCTTACTTTCAGTTAAATAAAATAGTTTTTTTTTTATTTAATCAAACTCAGAAACGCAGTCTTGTGTAGTTTGAAGCTAGACAGATGCAAAAGACTTGGAATTGAAATCATGTTAGGCTATTCTAAAGTGAGGTCATAACAGTACTTATATAAATAGATATATAGATTTATTATAACCTGAACAAGGCCATACGACACAACCGTCGAAAAATCAAATCACAATATAGTAACATAAGACTACTCTCCTCTCCTGGCAAAAACAACAACAACAAAAATGCACGAAATTATACTACTTGCTTTCCTTTTAACATAAATATCATGCAAACAAGTTTTTGTCTTCTCTATTATAAACCTAAATAGTTCATACAACACTGTTTTTATAATAATAATAAGAAAATAACATAAATTATAATTATATACCCCCCCCCCAAATAAAATGGTGTTAAATTCCTTTCTTTACCACCTCCTTAACACATTTACAATCCTGGATGATTGTCCTTTTTAAGGTCTTGTGCAGGATCCTTCCCGGGAACTCATGGGTATTACCTTCAAAAAATTCACTTCTTACATCAGAAAATTGCTGGCAACCAGCCAGAATTTCTGCTAGATCCTCAACTCCTGTATTGCATCTGGCGCAAGAGCAATTCGTATCTGATGCCACTTTTTCTTTCAAAGACTTTCTTTCTTTTTTTAATGGTAGAGAATTCGCTTGAATACGAAATCATGTCCCTAATATCTTGGGTGGTAAACCTAATTTGAAACAATATTCGAAACCAAAAACCTCTTTAACCTTAGAATAAAACTTAATCGTGTCTGAACTCCTTACTGGCTGGACCAAATCCAGATTTTCTGGTCTTCCATTATATTCCTAAGCCAGGTCATGAGCGATTAGTCCTTCTCTAGCGGACCAATTCCCTCATTCATAAAATAAGATAGTCTTGCCCTATCCAATACGGTTTTCATTCGGACATATTTGTTCAAAATATATAGCACATATTTGTAGGGGAATCAATCTTAATTGAGAGTTAATTAACAACTGGTCGAAGAGCTGAGAATGTTAAGCAGAATGATTGATTATATAATGATTAATGATTAATAACTATATAAGTGCTCTACCTCTGCACTATCCCCCATGCTCTACCTGTGTGCTTTATTGCTCGATATGCCTTAATTCATTAAAGACATTCATTATTCTTCTTATCCATCTGGATGTTAGAGCAATAAAACGGGTGACATTTTTCTTTTATTTTTTTATTTTTTTATTTCGTACAAATCTCGTGAATATTGAAAGTATTAAAGGTCTTGGATGACTATATAAAATAAATTAATTTTTCTATAAATGCATAAGTCCATGGTAAAAGGTTTGGTGCGTTCAACAACATTTCATAAATAGTTGTTACCTTGAATGATTCGAGACCTCAGGTTGTTACCATAGTACTATGCAACTTATCTAAATAATAGTAGCAAATTCTGCTGGGCGATAACTATAAACAAAGAAAAACAGTTGGGTATACTTTTCTGAGGTGATGGAAGTGTCTTGTTATCTCCCCCCCCCCAATAAAAGTCTTCTTGACCCCTTCTTCCTCCCAGTAAACCAAAGTACTCCCTGGAAATTAAAACTAGCCCCCTCAGTTGTGAAACAGCAGAGGGTAGATTTAAAAAAATCTATAACTTCGGAAATACCCATTTACGAAGAAAAAAGATTTCCCTCTCCCTTTTTTCGACTTCGATATACATATGCACACAAAAAATAGTACAATATTCACTTTCTCCCACCCCCCTCATAAATTTTCTTTTTTTCAAATGGAATACGTTTTCAATGTTTCATTTTTTACCGATATATGAGGAAGCTTAATAACATCCCTGAATCTTTGACCCTGAGACCGGGACTTTGATGCTCTTCCAAATGGGCTAGTCGAACTTGTTAGTCAGTTTTAAACCTTTCGTCTACTAAAGCATACAAATTAACGAATTTACAGTTAATGAGTTTTCTCTACAGTTACATATATTTACAAATCATACAAAGTGGGAACTTTACCCATCCTAAGTTTCCAAGACAGATATTCATTCCACAAAAATTTACTTTCTAGAAATTCAAGATTTCTATTTTTTGGAGGAGAAAACAAACATGAAAAAAAACAACTAACGAACGGTAACTAACGGTCAATATAAAAAAAACTAACGGTCAAACTAACGAACAGTTTGTCTTATTTTAAGGCACCAAACCTCTGTCTGAATAACAGGAAAAGTTAGTTTAGTATAACCTACTCACTTTTGACAGTCCACGTCTTAAAGGGAATTAAATTTAAAAAAAAACAAGTTTTTCAACTGAAAGTATAGAGCAACATCAAAACTTAAGATGAGCAGAAATAAATGCTTAAATGAGGGGGATTGCCCCCTCCTCAGAACATCGCTCTTTACGCTAAAGTTTTTCGGCACTTTAAAAAAGTTACTTATTGTTCTAATGAACGACCCTTGTGTTTCAGGGGTCGCTTTTTAAGAATTGAGACAAAAAGGGAGGAGGCACCCCCCCCCTCATATCTGTGATAATTTCTGTTCATTTTAAGTTTTTATGCTGCTCCTTACTTTCAGTTGAAAAACTTGATTTTTATTTAATTTCTGATAGTTTTTTTTAACAACACCAGGACATCCACGTAAAAAAAAAAACTCCCCATGGAAATATCCTCTAGACAATTCAATTCTGACGAAAATTTACCCCGGACAATAACCCTTAACATCTCCGTGCGTAAGATTGATTCGATAATGAGAAAGCAAGGCATATAAAGAATTTTCGTATAGGAATTCGGGCAAATTCTCCCAGTGTAAAATTTTTCCTGAAAAGTTCACCCCCGGAAACTTCCCTCCCCATATAAAATTGTCCCCTCGCAAAATTCCCTCAGAAGAAAATTCGTCCTCCCCTCCCCACAAGAAAAATATGCGCATGCTTCCCAATAACAAATGCTATACTCAAACGACGGGCAAATTTTTAAACTTAAAGACCTTTCCCCAGGAGCTTTGGAAGGGCATGTTATCTCCAAATAAATAGTTGTTGGTCCTTTCAACTATGCTGAACAAAATAGCTGTCTCAAAATTTTGATCGGGCGATTTTGGGAAATGGCTTAGGAGTGGGCTAGTTGCCCTTCAAATTTTTTGGTCACTTAAAAAGGGCACTAAGACGTTTCATTTTCGTTAGAATGAGCCCTTTCCCGAAGTTCTAGGCCCATTGGATCGATATGATCATACCTGGGAAACAAAAACAAATAAACACGCAACCATTATCTTTCTTCTGAGGAAAATTACAAAAATCCACATTTTTGCAGATAGGAGCTTGAAACCTCTACAGTAGTGTTCTTTGATACGCTTAATCTGATGGTTTGATTTTCATCATAATTGTATGATTTCTAGGGGTTCCCCCCTCTTTTGAAAATTTGACACATTTTCTTTGGCTCGTAGCTTTTGATGGGTAAGACTAAACTTAATGAAACTTATATATTTGGAATGAGCATACTAATTCAATTATTCCGGTATATCTATTGATACCAAAATTCTGTTCTTTTTTAGTTTCAGTTACTATATAGTTGGGTCACTTTTTACTCACAGTTCCTTACCTCGAACTCTTTGAAAATGAGAGAGTTTGGGAATAATGTTGCTTTTGGATTTAAGGCTTTTGGTACAGTGTAATATTTACATATGAGGTGGTAGTATAAAATAATTATTTTAATCAAACAGTTCGTGGTATACCGAATTTTAAATAAGGAGCGACTCGGCTCAGTAGTAACCGAAACTAAAAAAAAATGGAATTTCGATATCAATAGATACATCAAAAAAATCGGCTTATTAGGCTGATTCCAAATATTTAAGATCATAAAATCTAGTGTCATCAAAAGCTAGGAGCCTAAGAAAACTTGGCTAAATTTTCAAAAAAGGGTGGAAACACCCCCTAAAAGTCAAGGAATCTTAATGAAATCACGCCATCAGGTTTAGTGTATCAGAGAATCCTACTGTAGAAGTTTCAAGCTCTTATATACAAAAATTAGAAGAGTTGGAGAGGGTGCTTTCGAACGGATATTTAAAGCTCTAGTGTCCTTATTTAATAACCAAAAACATTGGAAGACAACTAGCCCCCCTGTCACATCCCTTTTTTCCCCGAATCCGTCAATCAAAATTTGAGATCGTCATTTTGTTCAGAATCCCCGAAGGATCCAATTAAATACGCCTTTAGCGGTAACATGACCCCCCAAAGCCCGTGGGGAAAGGCCTATAAGTTATGAAATATACCCATTGTTTGTGCGAAGTATTTGCTAGTGGGAAGTATACAGATATTTTTCGGGAGAGGGGGAGTTTGTTCTTGGGGTGGGTTTCCATGGGGACAATTTTTTTGCTGGTAGGAATTTTTTGAGAGGGGGGGATTTCCAGGTGACATTTTAAACGGGGGGATTTGACAGAATTTCTATACGGAATCCTTTTCATTTGTCTCTTTTATGTTTGCCAGCTAAATTGTGCATGTGGAGATATTCTGGGGGCATTGTCCTGAATCAATTTTCAGAGAGTTTGGATTTTCGGGAAACAATTTTGCAGAAGGGGGATTTCCGGAGTAATTGGAAAAACGATTAGAAATTAAAGTCTTTTTCAAGTGAAAGTATGGAAACGAAAATTTTTCAGGCGGATTCGTCCGCAAGAAATTTTATGGAGGAGGGGGGGAATTTCAGCGAAAAAGGAATTGTCCACGGGGATTTTACAGAACTTGCATTTTATGTGGGAGGAAATATACACAGAGGAATTTCCCCTGAGGAGAGGGAATTTTTCATGGAGGGTGAGTCTAATCTACCTGGCATTACCTGAAAAATGATTAGAAATTAAATATAAAAAGTAAACAATTTTTTTTCAAATGAAAGTAAGTAGCAACCTTAAAACTGAAAACAAACAGAAATTCCTCCTTCATAGCTTTCTCTTTACGCTAAAGTTTGACTATTACTCCCTATATTTTTTTATAATGAATCCTGAAACACAACGACCGTTTAATCAGAATTGGAAGCTTTTTAATAGTGCTAATAATCTTAGCGTTCATTTTGAGTTTTCATGCTGCACCTTACTTTCATTTGAAAATCTTGATTTTTTTATTTAGTAACTTCCAAAAGGCCAAGTCTGTAGACTTAGACATTTTTTTTATTTCATTCAGCAACAAAAAAAAGCCAAGTAGTATCTTTTTCACCACACGCTCTTACAGTTAGCTGCAAAGAGGTGTTACTCCAAGTTAGCTGCAAAGAGGTGTTACTCCAATCGGTGACCTTTATATTTTCCCTCCTATTCTCTATATTCTCTCTAGTCTATATCCTAGTATAATACTACTATATCCTAGTCTATATCCTAGTATAAGCTCCTTACTTAAAGTCTGTACAGCTAACCTTAGGGGAAAGTAAAGGCCTGACAGCTGGTAAAGTAATATGACAAGGATCTGGGGATCAACTTTTTTAAGGTGGGAGGGGGGGTCCCACGGCCAATATTTGGTTGTTGATGAGCCATGACTAAGAGGTTTCCGTTGGTCCCTCCTGCAATCACTTACAAATAACACTGTCTTCTTTCTGCATTAACGATAGCATATTTATAGTACAAGCTTTAAAATATACAATACTACTTGAACTAAAACGCAGTGTCCAATCATACGGTATTATTCCAAAGTTGAAAATATGTTTTTGTTTTATCTTAGGTTAGTCTTACCCATTTAAAAAAGAAATGCGACGTGCTAATAGTCTGCATTTTCATTAAAAAGAACATAGGAGATTCAGTCGTGAACAAAACTTAACTAAGAAATCATTAAGAAGGAATTTTGAAAAAAGTTCTAAGAGTAAATAGGAACAATTTATTTCGAGTCTCAAAAACGTTTTCAAAAGCTCTCTTTTCCTCTCTTTGAACCTCTAGACATCTGACACGTGGAGAAGATACAAATAAATTGCGTTTCTACTTCAAACGACTAGTGAATATCTTCATCTATTGTGCTACCGCCAGAGAATTTGAAAATTCTCAAGAAAACTCCGTTGTCTAAAGACCCTTAGAGAGCATTATAGATGTTATACGTTATTCATACGATATAATCTGAAAGAGTTTGATCTTTAACGAGACCATAAACAAATTATTTTGATAAAATTGAGAATTTTCCGAAGTAAAAAAAAGTATACAACGTTTATAGGCTTTCTATTTATTTATTATTTATACATATTTCATTTTACTCTTTGATTTGACATTATTTAGCATTATTTATCTTAATATTTTAACCTTTATTATATATTTTTTTATTTAGATAACAAAGTATTTTGATAAAAAGCAGGATTTTCCGAAATAAAAAAAAGCGTGCAACGAATATAGACTTTCAATTTATATGTAATTTGTAAGCATTTCATTTTATCATTTTAATTGAAATTATGTATTATTATTTATCTTAGTATATTAAAATTTATTATATTTTTTTGATTAATACAACAAAATATTCTAATAAAAATGAGAATTTTCCAATATAAAAAAAAGTATGCATATAATATAGGCTTTTAGACAAACTTTAAACAGTTCGCCAGCAATTACCCTTTTCAGCCGAATCAATACTTTCTTACTATTAATTAAAAAAAAACTTTTTCACATAATAAGTTTTTTCAAAGAAAAGTAAAAATCTCTGTTAAACGAAAAATGAGCAAGAATAAAATCAAATAATTTACCAAGCGTGAAACTACCACAAATCAGCATCGATAAATAAATTAAACCCAAAACGAACAGAAATTACAATAAATAACCGAGTCAAACTCAAAACGAGCAGAAATTAACATGAGTAGGGCTCAAAACCCCTATGTCTTCCCAAGGCCAGAACATAAAGGAAAAAGGAAAAAAATAATGCATTGTGCCAACATCGTTCTTTACTTAGGCAGCGCGATTGCGCTGCCTATGCTACTAGCTTCCCGAACATGAGTCCCATGTCAGCCTTCCCCAGCGAGAGGGGTGTATCTGTCAAAGTATGTGAATGCAAAAAGGATGGGTCTGCCCTTTATTATGGGAATGAGTCATTGTAATCAATTGAGTGATCTAGGAAATCTGATACACATATTAGATCTGAAGATCTTTCAAACGGTTCGTGGTAACGAACTGTAAGTAAGGAGTGACTCGGCTCAATAGTAACCGGAACTCTAAAAAATAGATCCATCAAAAGAATCATATTTTTTTGCTGATTCCAAATATATATGATTCACCAATTTAAATTTTACCCATCAAAAGTTGCGAGCCTGAGAAAATTTGCCTGATTTTTTAAATAGGGGGAAACACCCCCTAAATTTAATACACCATCAGATTCAGCCTACCAGAGAACCCTATTGTAGAAGTTTCAAGCTCCTATATATTAAAACGTGAAATTTTGCTATTTTTGCCACATTACAGATCATGTGTGTGGTTTTTTTTTTTTTTGCTTTTTCCCCCAGGGGTGACCGTATTGAAATAAGGGTCCTAGAAGACCGAGAGAGGGTACATTCTAACGGAAAATAAAATTCAAGTGCTTGTTTTAAGTCCCAAAAAGGGTTGGAGGAAAACTGGCCGCCCGCCCATTTTTTTCCAAAGTTATTTTATCAAAATTTTGAGATAGCTATTTTGTTTAGTTTAGTTGAAAATCAAATAACTATGTCTTCATGGGTAAAATGACCCCCAACAGTTCGTGATGAGAGGTCTGTAAGTTATTAAATTTGCCCATTGTTTACGTATAGTATTTGTTATTGGGAAGTATAAAGACATTTTTTTTTGGGGGGGGGGGAGATTTTGTGCTTCAGTTGAATTTCCATAGCGATAATTTTCCTTGGGGAGGGAAATTTCCGGAGGGGGAGAATTTTCCAGAGAAAATTTACCCTGGGAGGATTTGATAGAATTCCTACACAAAATTCTTTTTAATTGTCTTTGCCAAATCAATTTTACATGCGGAGATGTTCCGGGGGAAATATCTGGGTGCTATTTTCAAACTTTTTTTATTCCACGGAAGGAGGCATTTCGGGAGTCATCGAGAAACCGATTGGGGATTAAAGTCTTTTCAAATAGAAACTTCCTAAGGAGAATTTTTTATGCAAATTTTGTTTTAATTATTCATGTACGGTGAGCCAAAATCAAAGCTGCATTAATTCAAAAACGTTCAGAAATTAAATAAAAAAAATAAAGTTTTTTCAACTGAAAGTAAGGAGCGACATTAAAACTTAAAACGAACAAAAATTATTCCGTATATGAAAGGTGTTGTCCCCTCCTCAATACCTCACTCTTTACGCTAAAGTTGGATCTGTCACACAACTTTATTTTTTAAAACAATAAAGAAATTTAGAGTAAAGAGCGAGGTATTGAGCCCCTTTCATATACGGAATAATTTTTGTTCGTTTTAAGTTTTAATGCCACCTCACTTACTTTCAGTTAAAAAAAACTTGTTTTTTTTTAATTTAATTTATCAATAAAGAGCTGGTACAGAAATTTATCGAATTATATGTATATATATATATATATACACACACACACACACACACACACACACACACACGAGCGAGCGAGCGAGCGAGCGAGCGAGCGAGCACGAGCACACACACACACACACACACACACACACACACACACACACACACACAACACACACACACACACACACACACACACACACACACACACACACACACACACACACACACACACACACACACACACACACACACACACACACACACACACACACACACACACACACACACACACACACACACACACACACACACACACACACACACACACACACACACACACACACACACACACACACACACACACACACACACACACACACACACACACACACACACAACACACACACACACACACACACACACACACACACACACACACATATATATATATATATATATATATATATATATATATATCTATATATATATATATATATATATATATATACACACACACACACATTGTGTGTGTGTGTGTGTGTGTGTGTGTGTATATATATATATATATATATATATATATATATATATATATATATATATATA
This sequence comes from Artemia sp. Qi Xiang Cuo, assembly GCF_049724085.1. Taxonomy (NCBI): domain Eukaryota; kingdom Metazoa; phylum Arthropoda; class Branchiopoda; order Anostraca; family Artemiidae; genus Artemia; species Artemia sp. Qi Xiang Cuo. The sequence goes on along the minus strand of NC_142813.1, from coordinate 38,050,563 downwards.
TATATATATATATATATATATATATATATATATATATATATATATATATATATATATATATATATATATATATATATATATATATATATATATATATATATATATATATATATATATATATATATATATATATATATATATATATATATATATATATATATATATATATATATATATATATATATATATATATATATATATATATATATATATATATATCCATCATATTTTTTTCTTCAGTTTTTATATTATCGTAATGATTGACTCTTTTGGTTCGTTAACAGTTGTCCTTTTCTCTTCAAATATTCACCGACCCTAGGAACCAAATCCTTTCTTATAATCTGAGTCTATTTTATACTCTCTGGTAACCTTAAACTTAAAAATGAATAAAAGGCAACCCCCAGAATTTATATAGATAATTTGATATTATCTGGTATTTTTGTGAATATCTATCACTGTTATCATCATCACTTTCTGTTAAAAGGATTTTATCCCTATTTGAACTTTTATTTATCGCCCAGAATTTATTAATCCATTCTTTTTCGCATTTTGCATTCAACTCATCAAATATTAGCCAAGGCACAGTATAAAACTAAAAGAAGAGAAAAAATAGAATGCCATATATTTTTTAGTGATTTGACTCCTCTTACGTTATTATGCATGAGAACCACAGTTTGATTATTTGATATTGACGAAAATGAGTAATACTAAGAAAAATCAAGATTGGAAATAAACTCTACAGGAAGTGGCGTGAATACACACAACATACGCACGTACATATACACAAACACACATACACACACGAACACAACCAAAAATTCAAATCCAATCACCTACACACACAGACTCACTCATACGCTGGCAAACAGTTGCACATATAAGCACAGATGTGAACAAAAACGCAAGCGAATAGACAGACTCACACAAACACATATGCATACATGCGTACACACACATATGCACGCATATGCCCAACACTTACATACACACTGACACAACAACAGACACAAACAAGCACTTACAAACATATATTGGTGAGCGCATGCTAGCACAGGCAAACACACACAAAGACGCAAATACACACATACGAACATACAAATCCTCACCTAAATACTAGTCGTATTTTCCAATAGAGTTGACTTAGTAATGAGCGCTGTGTCTTCTATTCTTTTCTTTCCATCGTTTTGTATGAAAAGTTTGTCAGACAAACTTGAAAAGGGGGTAATTCAATCAAAAATAGCAAGCTCTTGGGCCCTTTATAAGGGTATAAATTAATTGAAGGACAGTCTGGTCCCTTCCCTTACTGTGTATTGCCCTCATGATCTTCACGACTCTGAATTGCGTCAGATCAAAATTTTTAGATAACCGTCGTCCTGCAAATAGTCAAGTGGAAAATGAATATACATGTGGGAATGACATGAGCGACGCAGCCCCGGAGGCAAAGGTCCCAAATCTGGAAAATTGTTTAGTATTAACAGATAGGTTTTACTAGAAAGAAGGCGGGCATCTTTGGTGTTGGCTGTCCATGAGCCTGAAAATATTAAGAAGCATTCCCTGGGCCAAAATAATCTCGAATTGGCTAGTGGAGGGTGTTAAAGGCTTGAAAAAAAATCGATGAACTGCTTGTCTCTAATCATTTTGAAACTAACAGGGCCTGTTTATTTTATTTTAAGTTTTGTCTAATCATTCATAGTAATTCCTGTTCGTTTTGGGCCTAATTTGTTCATTGATAATGAATCCTGTTCGTTTTAAGTTTGTATTATTATGTGACTTTATTTCCGCTCTCTTTTAGCATGGCTATTTACTTTTCTTTGAAAAATTCTATTTTAGGAACAGTTTTTTTTTAATTAATTAGGTTTAAGAAATCAACTTTCTAGGGCAGATCCAAACTTTTTACTTCTGTACTAATTAGGTAACGTGAACACAATTGTACATAAAACCTGTTAATTGTAGTCACACAAATGCACTTTCATACATTTTGCAACATGCACCTAAATTCCTTCGGGAGGCACAACTTTTTAAATTAGCTGTTTTAAGTGCTGCGTCTTCGTAGCACATTGTGATTGCTGTTTTCTTGTAATTTTACTTGAACTGTTTCTTGCAGGAGATTTACTTGATGAAGCAGAGGTGCTAAAATGGCTTATTCATCAAACTGACGCTGATGAAATAGAAGATGTTACTGACAAAATGCTGGATAAACTCATTCAAGTGAAAGAATTTCTTGCGGTACTTTTTTGTAAGCACTGTTTTTTATACTACCTCTATTAAAGACTCTGGTACCAGCTTACTTTATATAACATAACAAAACTTATTTCGAATTTTTCTGGTTGAGCAAGATGTAGAGGGAATATGGTTAGGTTGTTTCCTTTCGTGCCTCCCCTAAGTTTGGAAGATGTTTTCAATTTGCCCTACTACTACTTAAATTTTTAAAAAGGATTCCTCCATTTTCGTTTTTTTTTTAAATTTAAATCCGCATCAAACTTTTTAATATATGTTTTGTTGGCAGAGAGGTTTCTAAAACTAGATATCTAAAATTGACAATGTAGAAGATAGATGGAATAATCATAGGAAAATAGTATGTGACGTAACAGATGGTTTCTTAGGGGGGAAAGTTAGAAATAGTGCTAGGAATATTAGTGAAAACACTTTAGGTTTTGTAGAAAAGAGGAGGGGTGTGTACAATAAGAATTTGAGTGATAGATCATATGAGAATAAGAGAAATAAAAGGAAAATGGAGAAAGTATTAAAATATTAATTAAGGAGGCGGGAAGTTGAGGCCATGGATGCAATTGCCGAAGATCTGGAATATTGTATTGGCATGTCAAACAATTGAGAGGGATTAGTCAATCTGGATTGGTCCCAGTTAAAAGTAGGAACGGGGTCTCACATAGTGATAAAAAAATACTGAAAAAGAGATGGACAGAATATTTTGAGAATGTTCTAAACCGGGATAAAGCTACAAGAAATGAATATAACAGTTGTTGCGTGTCATTTGACATGGAACACCCTTCCCGATTCGGCTCGAGAATGCCACTCGTTTGGCACCTTCAAAAGACTAGTAAAAAAAATATTTGTTTTCATGTAATTAATTTTCTTTACTTTTGCCTTCTGCCAATAGTTTTTTCATTTAACTGTTGTTTTTTTTCACTGTAGTTTGATCAAGGTTATTTTAGTGAACTCTCCTTGTTTTTTTCTTTTTCTTTTTTTTTCGTTTTATGAAGCAAATGCTTCACGTGTTAAAAGTTCAAATTTATATGTTTATATGTTTAAATATTAATGTTATGTTTATATTGTTTAAATCTTAAGCGTTTAAATTTTTAATGTTTATTTCATCTTTTCATAATTCCCCTCCTACAGGCCATGGAGCCTTTGTGGGGATTTGTAGATTGTTATGTAATTATTTTATTGATATATGGAAAATAAATCTATGTATCTATCTATCTATCAGCAATTTATGCAAGCAAATTATAAGAATTTCCATGGGCGGTAGCACCAGTCCATTTATAATGGACTTATTTTAAGCCAACTAGAATATGAGCATATGATTAATAAAAGTAACTCTAGTAATGTAAAATATGCTCTTGCAAATAATAAAATATATTTGAATGATCGTTTCGTAATAAGTTGCGCGGGATTTATTGAGATTTAAAAAAAATTTTACCCAAAAGAGTTAATTCTAGAACCGATTCAAGGGACAGGTCAATATAGTTACTTTTTAAATTTATATATTAGTATTTTGGATAATAATAAATTAGTTTTTAAAATATATAATAAGAAAGATGATTTGATTTTGAAGTAATTAATTTCCCGATCCTTGAAATTAATTACATTCTAATATCACATACTCAGCTTTTTATTCCCAGTTTTTTAGATATGAAAAATTTGCAGTAATTATACGGATTTTAAAAATAGATGTCGAATGCTTGTCTATAAATTGATCTTAAAGGGTTTTTCAGCCGATAAAATAACTTGGCAATTTAAAAGATTTTGTTTTCAATGTAATAAACTTTCAGGCAAATATACAAGAAACTATTAAGAAATGTTAAAGGATGTTTTAATGTAATTGTTTTTCTGTTTTTTTCTCTGGGGGTTGTTTTATGTATAGAGTTTCCATTCCAGCTTGAAGGGCTTTTAGTTTATAATTGGTTCCAGAAACCAATAAAGCGATTTACTCTACAATCCATCTCCAACTCGTTACATTTGGGACTGTTCTAAATTTGTTTTTCGGCTTATTTACTGGCTGGATTCGAACACGGATAGATTTAACCTAATTTGTATCTATTTTTTGATAATTCTATTAATAGGTATGTATTTAACATGCAGCACCTACCACAGGAATCAAACTGTTCGTGGTAACGAACTGTAAGTAAGGAGCGACCCGAATCAATGGTAACTGAAACTGTAGAGAACGGAAATTTGATACCAATAGATACATCAAAAGAACAGATTTTAAGGCTGATTTCAAATATATAAATTTCATCAAGTTTAGTCCTACCTATTAAAAGTTACGCGCCTGAGAAAATTTGGCTGATTTTTGAAAAAAGGGGCAAAAACCCCTAAAAGTTATAAAACCTTAATGAAAATCACACCATCATATTCAGCGTATCAGATAACCCTACGGCAGAAGTTTCAAGTTCTTATCTACAAAAATGTGGAATTTTGCATTTTTTGCCAGAAGAAAGATCACGGATGCGTGTATTTGTTTTTGTTTTTTTTTCCCCCAAGGGTGATCGTATCAACCCAGTGGTCCTAGAATATCGTGGAAGGGCTCATTCGAACGGAAATTAAAATTTCAAGTGCCCTTTTTAAGTGACCAAAAAAATGGAGGTCAACTAGGCCCCTCCAACGCTCATTTTTTTCCTGAAGTCACCCGATCAAAATTTTGAGATAGCCATTTTGTTCAACATGGTCGAAAATATAATAACTATATCTTTTAGGATGACTTATTCCCCCGAAGTCCGCAGGGGGAGGGCTGAAAGTTATGAACTTTACCCATTATTAACATATAGTATGGGTTATTGGGAAGTATACAGACGTTTTCAGGGGGTTTTTTTCTGGTAGTGGGAGGAGTGGGTTGGGGTTTATGTCGGAGGATCTTTCCATGAAGGAAGTTTTCATGGGGGAAGGGACATTGCTATGAAGGGGGCACCGGATTTCCCATCATTATTTAAAAAAAGATCAGAAATTATATATATAAAACAACAAGTTTTTCAACTGAAAGTAAGGAGCAACATCAAAACTAAAAAACGACAGAAAACATTACGTATATGATTAGGTTCTAACCCCTAGTCAATACCTCGCTCTTTAATCCAAAGATTATTTAGTACTTTCATAAGAGCTATTTATTCTAATTAACGGCATTTGTGATTAAGGGGTGATTTTTTAAGAATTGGAAAGAAATCCTAACTTTAGCTTAAAGAGCAAGGTATTGACTACGGAGTGAACCCACTAATATACGTATTAAAAATATGTGAATATAGAAGTTCGTTACGTAAGTTAATTCGTAAGTTACGTATATTTATTACTAATAAAAACGTTCGTAAATAAAATTAAACAGGTTTCGAGAAAGCCATTTAACCAAATAAAAGTAAAATTAATATGCAAATTTTGTTTAATTATTCATGTACGGTGAGCCAAAATCAAAACCTGCATTAATTCAAAAACGTTCAAAAATTAAATAAAAAAAAACAAGTTTTTTTAACTGAAAGTAAGGAACGACGTTAAAACTTAAAACGAACAGAAATTATTCCGTATATGAAAGGGGCTGTCCCCTCCTCAACGCCTCGCTCTTTTCGCTAAAGTTTGACTTTCTCACATCTCTATTTTTTTTAAACAATTAAAAACTTTAGCGTAAAGAGCGAGGCGTTGAGGAGGGGACATCCCCTTTCATATACGGAATAATTTCTGTTCGTTTTAAGTTTTAACGTCGTTCCTTACTTTCAATTAAATAAACTTTTTTTTTATTTAATACCATAAAAGAGCTTATGGTAGGCGCGCCACTTTACTGGGTAAGCAATTTAATGCACTGCCACTGACACGCATATAGGCAATCCATAGGTGTGTATTCCTCTGTGGAGCCCTGATGGGGGGTGATCACTTCACCGAGGGAATATTTCTTTAAATTTGTGGTGCTTTTGCCTGTAATTTTACGACGGATTACATTTGTCAATGATAATTTCGTATAAGTTTTGACACTTCTATCTGGTTGATTGTTAGGTTATAGCCTACTGCATTGTCCTAGGTCAATCAGAATGGTGAGTAAGGTCAAGACCTTGTTCAAGTATTATTTATCTCAATTACTAAAGTAGGAAAATAGTCCTTTCCTTCTTGCTTTTTTTAATCCAATAAATACCTTTTCAAACAGTTCGTGGTTAACGAACTGTAAGTAAGGAGCGACCCGGCTCAATGGTAACCGAAACTCTAAAAAATGGAATTTTGATACCAATAGATACATCAAAAGAATCAGATTTTAATGCTGATTTCAAATATATAAGTTTCATCAAGTTTAGTCTTACTAATAAAGTTATGCGCCCTGAGAAAATTTGGCTGATTTTTGAAAAAAGGAAGAAAGACCCCCTAAAAGCTATAGAACTTTTAATGAAAATCACACCATAATATTCAGCGTATAAGATAACCCTACTGTAGAGGTTTCAAGCACCTATCTACGAAAATGTGGAATTTTGCATTTTTTGCCAGAAGAAAGATCACAGATGCGTGTTTATTTTTTTGTTTATTTCCCCTAGGGGTGATCGTATCGACCCAGGGGTCCTAGAATATCGTAGGAGGGTTCACTGGAACAGAAATCAAAAGTTCTAGTGCCCTTTTTAAGTGAAAAAAAAATGGAGGGCAACTAGACCCCCTCCCACGCTCATTTTTTTCCCAAAGTCACACGATCAAAATTTTGAGATGGCCATTTTGTTCAACATGGCCGAAAATATGAAAACTATGTCTTTTAGGATGACTTAATCCGCCGAAGTCCCCGGGGGGAGGGCTAAAGGTTATGAACTTTACCCAATGTTAACATATAGTATTGGTTGGAAAGTATACAGACGTTTCCAGGGGGGATTTTTTCTGGTAGGTGGAGGGGGGGGTGGGTCGGACGTTATATGGGAGGATCTTTCCATGAAGGAAGTTTTCATGGGGAAGGGACATTTCTATGAAGGGGGCGCCGGATTTCCCATCATTATTAAAGAAAAAGATCAGGAACTAAATAAAATAAGTTTTTCAACTGAAAGTAAGGAGGAACATCAAAACTTAAAACGAACAGAAAATATAACGTATATGATTGGGTTCGCCCTCTAGTGAAAACCTAGCTCTTTAACCCAAAGATTTTTTAGTACTTTCAGAATAGATATTTATTATAATTAATGGCCTTTGTGATTAAGGGGTCATTTTTAATGAACAAAATTCGAACTTTAGCTTAAAGAGCAACGTATTGACTAGGGGGCGAACCCCCAAATATACGTATTAAAAATCTATAAATATAGAAGTTCGTTACATAAGTTAATTCGTAAGTTACGTATATTTATTACTAATAAAAACGTTCGTAAATAAATTAAACAAGTTTCGAGAAAACCAAATAAAAGTAAAATTAATATGCAAATTTTGTTTTAATTGTTCATGTACAGTGAGCCAAAATCAAACCCTGCATTAATTCAAAAACGCTCAAAAATTAAATAAAAAAAGCAAGTTTTTTTTAACAGAAAGTAAGGAACGGCATTAACACTTGAAAGAAACAGAAATTATTCCGTATATGAAAGAGACTGTCCCCTCCTCAACTCCTCGCTCTTTGCGCTAAAGTTTGACTTTCTTACAACTCTATTTTTTAAACCTTACTTTCAGTTAAAAAAAAGCTTGTTTTTTTTTATTTAATACACATTATAGAAAGAAGGAAAATGTTTATGACAATTTGTAAGTAAATGAAGATTTATTTTGTGAGGATGAGTTAGAGATATTACTAAAAGGATTAAAAAATCATAAGGCCTCATGGGCATTTAGTGTTGTAAATGAGTTTTTTTTTAAATGATGGTTGTGAAGTTACAAATAAATTACTGAAGATTGGGAATAAGATTTTTTAAATGGAAGTACTTTAGCAATGTTAAGAAAACTTTAAGCAGAAGGGGTTTACTTTTTTCATTGGTCATTACACTGAACAATCATCTAAAGTAAAGATGAGACTTATTAAAAAGATTACTTTATTTTTAACAGGTAGTTTTAAATAGCAAAAGGGAGCTGGTGCAATAAACCCCCGTTTTCTTGCTATTTGGCACCAGAGATCAACGGTATTGGCACAAACTGAGATGCAAAAGAGCTTATAAAAGCACAATAGTCTTCACTCCCAAATGATGTAATTTTTTGGACCTAGGAAAATTGTTGTGCTATCTACAATTTAATTATTTTTATTACACGCTCTTAAAATAAAAAGAGAACTAAATCAAATTAACAATATATTTTCATAAGGAAGTAAAGCAAGAGGGGAAACCTTAAAATAAACATACATTTTCTAAATATAATAGAGCTTGTCGCCCCTTCAACCAACCTCTCACTAAGGAGTGAGAGGCTAAAGAGTGTTAGTTCTTTTCATTTTTATACACTTTTATTTAATTTCATGTGTTTGGAGGGTCAAATATTTACAGCATCAAAATTCAGTTAAACGGGTGGTATTCGTAATATACAGGCAACGGTATGGCTCTTAGGTAGCTGCTACAAGTAGAGGTAGTAGATAATTTTGAAGACCTCACTGCCTTTTCGTGACGATAAATAAAAAGTTCAAATAGGGATAAATCCTTTTAATAGATAGTGATAAACTTCACAAAAATACTAGATATTTCGGTCACATATGCAGTGACCGTCATCAGTAGTAATACTACTGATGACGAGAGTATTACTACTGATAACGGTCACTGCATATGTCACCAAAATATCTAATATTTTTTGTGAAATTTATCACTGTATATTAAAAGGATTTATCCCTATTGGAACTTATCGTTTATAAGTTTATTTATAAACTTATTTATAAATAAATATTTTATTTATCGAAATAAAGGTAGGTGTGGTCTTAGCATAAAGTTTTCCCTGGAAGATTAAATAACGCAAAATTTGAATATTTAGGATAAAATATTAAAGACATACTAAAGACTAAGACGAATAAAGTAAAATTCCTATACCTTAAAATAACATAAATTTTCTAAAGTTGATAGAGCTTGCGACCCCCTCAACCAACCCCCCACTAAGGAGTGAGAGGTAAAAGAGTGTTAGTTCTTTTTATTTTTAGGAGCTTTTATTTAAGTTCATCTGTTTGGAGGGTCGAATATTTACAACATCAAAATTCGTTTAAAAGGGTATATTCTTAATATACAGGCAATGGTATGGGTCTTAGGTACCGGCTACGAGTATAGGTAGGTGTGGTCTCGGCATAAAGTTTTCCTAGGGAGATTTGTAATAGAGGGAGATTTGTAGAAATATTTGTATACAATACAAATATTAGGATAAAATATTAAAGATGTGCTTTCTGCTCTTAAAGATATACCAAAGACTAAAAATGCAAAAATGCAAGAAAATATGTCCTACTACACTGACAAATTGAAAAAAAATTCAAAATAAAGTGAAATAGTGGGGTATAAGGCTATAATATATTGTATAATTAATCATGAACGGCTTTCAATGTTATCACCATCCCACGCTTTCATTTTAATTCATAAATAATTGATTTTCCGTAAAAAAAAGGAAACAAAATTATTTTTTTCTTTTTGTAAGATTAGCGATGAAAAATTTTTTAAAGTTATTTTTTGTACTTTCGTTGGTCGTTGCGTAGCTCTTTAGTTTTATGTGAAAGAAACGTGCATTTTTAGCAACTATTGGTGCCGAAACAATATCTTGAAAAGATAATGCCAAAGAATAATTACTTTGTTTAAACTTCTTCTCCATGTCCTTTTTATGTATCCATTGAGAACTTCAATATATATATATATATATATATATATATATATATATATATATATATATATATATATATATATATATATATATATATATATATATATATATATATATATATATATATATATATATATATATATATATATATATATATATATATATATTTTTTTTTTATATATATATATATATATATATATATATATATATATATATATATATATATATATATATATATATATATATATATATATATATATATATATATATATATATATATATATATATATGCTTTCAAGCTTCCTGTATACGTCTATGCTGAAAATCCCTCATCATGTAGGAAAATCTTATTTTTTAAAGCTTTGCTTTGAACTACCCACCAATTTGACATAACCTTTGCTTTGTAGACAATTCAAATGAAGAATCCCACATTAAGGTTGTGGAAGAGTTGGAAAACATTGATGATGAATGTGATAATCAAGATATTGCCTTTGTTCGAATTGATGACTTGGATGAAGCAAAAGAATATGGCCTTGATGAGCTCCCAGCCCTTGTTTACTTTGAAAATACAATTCCCTCAATCTATGAAGGTAAATCGTTGCATTGTTATGTAGTTCATAGAATAATGTGTAGCAAAAGCAAATTCTTCTTGTGTGCGTTTCGCTTGTGTTTATTTATGGAAAATATGAGTAGCTAACCAAGCCACTCCACTAGTCTAATTTATTCACAGTACGTTGCATTAAATGCATCAAACCATGTTACAATTTTAATAACTATTTGTAGAGAACTCATATAGGGTGTCACTAATGGATTTGCTCTTTTCCATTATTGCAGATTGTCTGTTGGAAGAAGGGGGAGGGTCAGTGAGTTTAGGAACCTATCAGGTTATCAGTTTATGACCTATCAATTTTGTTAGCTAATGCATTTGTTTCCAAAATCTTGGATAAACTTGATAACTAACATGATTGACTATCAGATTTGATGGCGAGCAACAGCAGGCTCGTACCTGGGGATGTCTTTTCGGTGGCGAAAGAGAAGTTACAAAAAACCTGGGGAAAGGGGTGATGGTAGTAATATTTTTTTTAATCTTTATGAGAAGCAGCCAAATATTCAAGACTTTTACCCGAGCCCTGAACACCTCTCCTGGATAATTTGAAGTTCAGAGACTGGATTTAATGTGCTCACAACTTCAGGGGTTCATTCCCTGTATTGATGTCACAAGATATTGGGAACACTCATCTCTTAAAAAGAAATGTTTTGATTATTGGAAATTACGTTGGTTCGACGGATTGATATTTGTAGTCTTTGAAAAACCTTTCTTGGATGAAGTTGCTAGATACATTTTAATGAGCTTTTCCACACATTACCACCAGCTAAGAGCATTCTCGACTCTTAACAAAAAGAAACACAACAAAATCGTTTCACTGTTCACCCAAACTAACAGGATCTTTAAATCTCAAATGGGTCATTATTTTCACATGCCTTTGAATTCAAATGTCCCATATTTGTTTTATTCACATACCACGGCATCATACTACGAAAAGTCGCACTGTCACTACTCTAAAAAGTTTATTTTAGTAAAAAAACAACTTTACTGTACATTTTGTTTCTAAATGTAGTGCCTAAGTCTTTGTTCAAATTCTTAGATTATGCTTAGATGGTTTTGTTTCCCAATTATGCTGAGTTCTGCATAGTTATGCTTCGTCTCGCAAAATTGAATCAGGGTTGCCACCTGTAGTGTGAAAGTGCTATTTTAGCACTGTTTTGTTATGTGTAGCGCTATAGCACGTGCCCAGGTTTGCTAAAACAGCAGAAAAGTACTATTTTAGCACTGTTACAGTCAAAATTTTGAAGAGCAACCGAAAACTGCTGTGCAGCACGTAAATTTGGGCAGTTGTAGCACTTCAGGAACTGACCTTGAAAGCAACCCAGACACTGATACTCTCAAAGAAGCTCAATTAGAAATAATGAATGTTCTCTTGGGTTATCCGATTGTATCGGCTTTTCTTCAACTTTACACTTGGTAAAACCCTTCAAAAATTGTTATAAAAGAAGTTTGAAATACCTTAAAAATATATTCTGAAATGGCAAGATCAAAATACAGTTTGTGTAAAACTTAATAAAGAATTTGTATTCTTATGTTATATAGCATAAAAAATGTTTAAATATTCAAACTTTAATTTGTTTTCTGTTTATTGTAAATTTTGGACTGTAAGAACATTTTATCAAAATAATGAATATAGAGTAAGTACAGGACTTCAAAAGAAAGAATCAATAATCTAATGCACAACAGAATATAATATTTGAAGCTTATGGTTAGTATATGAATTCGTAAAGAAAAAATAATGTTAATTTTGGAAACATAGGCACCGTAATATCGCTGGCAAAGTAAAGAACAATGTTGGCACAATGTATTATTTATTAATTTTTTTGTTTGAACAGGACACTTCGTATCGAAGGAGTTTTCATGAAAACTTCGAAAAGGGCTCATTCGATTGGAAATTAGAAAGGCTTGTTCTCCTTTTAATAGTCGAAAGTGATTGTAAGGCAACTAACACCCCTTCCACGCCCACCATTTCTCCAAACACATGCAATCAAAATTATGAGATAGCCATTTTGTTCAATGTAGTTTAAAGATCTGAAAATTATGTCTTTGAGGAAGACATTCCCCCTACAGCCCTCAGAAAAAGGGTCGTAAATTATACCCGGGGGGCATATGCGGTTTTTATAGAAAGTGTTGTCGCAGAAACTTCAAAAAGACCTATTTGATTGGAAATTGAAAGGGCTAGTGTCCTTTTTAATAGTCAAAAGTGATTGAAGGGGAACTAACCCCCCTCTCACGCCCACCATTTGCCCAAACACATCCAATCAAAATTTGGAGATAGCCATTTGGTTCAAAGTAGTTTAAACATTGTCGTAGAAACTTCAAAAATGGTTCATTAAATTGGAAATTGAAATGCCCTTTTTAATAGTCGAAAGTAATTGGAGGGCATCTAACCCCCCTCTCACGCCCACCATTTCCCCAAACACATCCAATCAAAATTTCGACATATCCATTTTGTTCAACGTATTCTAAAGTTCTGGAAATCCCACCCTGCCCCGCCCTATAAACGCAACTAGTTATTCATTTTTCTAAACCATTTTTAACTAATATTTTGTCTGACGCTTCCATTGAAGTCACTTGGGCAGAGTGGATTTCGCAGGTCAAAGTGCAACAAACCTAACTTAACCAAGAAAACACGACGCATCACGAGAGGATAAACAATGAAAACTATATTATTTAGGAATATATCTGGGACCATCAGGAGGTTGAATGCGTTATAAAAAAAACATGACCACGATATTGGAAACGAGCATAAAATAAAGAATCTAATGGTACTGCTTTCATTCTATTAAGGTGTTCTCCTATGGAGCCCCATATCTAGAATGCTACCTCGCTTTTTTACTTTTACTCTCTATAATTTAAAGTTAAAGCGAATTGAAGATGTAACAACTGTCAAAACTTTAGATTAAAACGAGGAAAATTTAGGCAAGCAAATTGTTGTTATACTAATAAATCCAATTATTTTAGCTTCCCAGAAACTCTTATCAACCTGGAAAACATAAAAAAAACCCATAGAAAACAGGTAAACTATATAGGATATAAAACAAAAATGTGAAAAAATACACTATACAAGATATAATAGAAAAAAAGGTAAAGGATATGGCATTGGACTTTACAGTCCCTACTGGCGGTGCTGATCTCCGTTTCTTTGCCCTTCAACAAGGAAGTGCAATGGGAGGTTGGGGGCCAACCACCTTGTGCTTTCACACACCCTTCCTGTTTACCTTCCCCAGATTTCTCCAGGTACCCATTTAAAGCTGGGTCGACTCTGGCTGAGCTTACAGAGTCACGCCACTGACCCCCGTCCCAAACCAAATAATTGGGTACACTAGGATTCGAACCCTCGTCCTCTCGGACAAAGGATCCTAAATCCAGCGCACCAATCCAATCAATAGAACACAAAAAAATGACGTTTGATTAACTTATTTTTGTTTAATTTTATCTTTTAAATTTTGATTAACTTATTTTTCAATTTTTTTGTTTTTTTTAATATGACTTGTTTATTCAAAAGCAATACAGATCCAGACAAAACTGCTGTATAACATTGTGCAGGTCCAAAAGATATCGTCTGATATTAGACTCTATCAAAATGAAATGACTTTAAAATAAAAATCTATCTCTTTGTAATCTAGAGAGTTTTAATCAATGGTAATGATCAATTTGCTCTTTTTTGGTCCAAGAGGTTTAAAGCTTTTAGTGTTAATATTTCCTTCCTTTCTTTCTTCCCATCTATCGTTGCAAGCAATTAACACAATTCTAATGGTGATGAATATAATTTTACGGTTCAGAAACTTGTCTTTATAACCAGGAGTTCTTTCTATTCTTTCATTTTATGGTAGCCATTCTGCGGATGTAATAAAATTGACATTCGGAGTATCTCTAAAGTTGTTACTATCTCAAAAGGCAGAAAAGGAACATTTAGGTTAGACAGAATGTGCTATAAAATAACATATTCGATTGGCTACATAAAAACAATATGCAAGTTTGAAATAACTTTTGAGGTTCCATATCAAATTTCAATAGCCATAAGACATTTTCACGTTCAGAAAAATTAAAATTTGAGATTCAGTAATGAAATTGAAAATTCAGTAAAATGAAATGTAAATTTGCTCGCTTCTTAGCAAAACTTTTTAAGTTCTGAAACTTGTTATTGCATGAGTTGTTTTTCATGGTACTTCTATTGTTGATTCTGATTAGCTAGAAAATCTTTAGAAACTCTGCCTTTAGAGCCTGAATATTGTGGATGGTATCATCCATCAACTTCAGTCGGTTCCACCTTTGTGGAGGATAGTTTTGTCTCATGAGTACGCTAAAATAGTTACCCGACAACAAGGCCGTATCCAGGGGGGGGGGTTACCCGGTTTGAACCCCCCCCCAAAAAAATTTTTTGACCGACTCGAAAATAAGTCGAAAATTAGTAAAACCTAGGTAAAAATCAGTAAAATTAGTCAAAAACTGAGTCAAAAATTAGTAACCCCCCCCCAAAAAAAAGTCAAAAATTAGTAAAATCCCCCCTGAACAAAAATCCTGGATACGGCCCTGCCCGACAATGCTTCCTTTATAGGTTAATCCGGTATGTAGTTCTACATAATATTTGTTTACCAATACGGCGGTTCCTCAAAGGACTGCCGTAAGAGTATCCCTCAAGGGGACCCGGTAAAGAGGTGGTAGAACTGGACCAAAAGCCGCTATGGATCAGCTGATATCTTCGGATGAAATAGTTTATGTAATGCCAATAACTTTCTTCTATGAGTGATCTCCACTAATCTCCTTCTTGGGAGCTGTTTTTGTTTGTACTATTTCTTTAAGTAAATATTTTAGGAAAAGTATGGAGCTTACCACCACTGTGTTAGGGACAAACTTATCTATAACCATCTTCCTGTACTTTTAAATGATGGGTTGAACTTTCGAAGTTGGTCCTATGGGAAGCTGTCAGAGCTAAATCTTTAAACAAGGTGGAACACAAGCTGCCTGTGCATGTTCAGTGTATTAAAGCCTTGCCGGATTACTATAAAAGACACAATTTTTACTTGACATAAGTACTGAGGAAGACCACACTGACTTTCCGTCAGACAAAAATAAACAAGTGTAATGAGGAATTTTCTGGAGACAATGATTAAAACACAAAGTCTAAATTAACTCAAGCTGATTTACAAGAATCAAAATACAAGTCACATTCACAATGGTTGCTATATCGATGTTGTACCGTGGCGTATTTGTCTCGTAGCTTTCCACTAATTACCAATATCAGATGGGAAGCTAAACTGTCTTCGCTAGCAAGCTCACATATGAATCTATTTCTTTAACAAAATATTTCAAGCTTCAAAAAAAAATGTCAAAAATTCAAGAGTCAAGTTCGATTTGCCATAAAACGTGTTATTTTTGCCAGAAAACGCGTTTATCTTTTGTAGTTTCATACGACTGCTATACCTTCCTACTGTACTTTGAACCACAAAATATTTTCGCTTCCCATTTCTTTCTATGATATTTTTTTGCTTTTCTGTAAATTCATTTAATCTGGTAAACTATTGTTGGTAAGATTTATGTTGGTAAGAGACGTGTCATCTCGCTTCAACAGCTTAAAAATAATTTGAAATTTTGAGCCTCCAAAAGATTGAAAAGCTCAAACACATAGGTGGTGACACCTCAATTGTATAGCAGTATTACAATATTTTACCTTGACAAAAAACTTCTCAAATTAGTCTTTGCTTGACAAGATATCCTCATCTTTGTGGGATAAATATAAATGTTCTACGTGAAATAATGGAGTCAATTTGTAAAACTTTTACTAAAATATTGATTTTTGCTTAAGCTTCGTGTGTCAGTAGTTTTCAAGCCCAGATTACATACATTAGTACTTTCAGATAAACAGTAACAGTTAAATATTCCTGTTAAAGAATGAGACTTATGTCTTTCACTTTCTAGCAAAGATAAAATGAATTAAAATGGTTAAGTAATATATGATACAATACATTGATTTATTAGCTAAATTAAATAAAAAAACAAGTTTTTTTAATTGAAAGTAAGGGGCGGCATTAAAACTTAAAACGAACAGAAATTATTCCGTATATGAAAGGAACTGTTCCCTCCTCAACGCCTCACTCTTTACGCTAAAGCTTGACTCTGTCTCACAACTTTATTTTTTAAAACAATAAAAACTTTAGCGTAAAGAGCGAGGCGTTGGAAAGGGGACAGCCCCTTTCATATATGGAATTTTTTCTGTTCGTTTTAAGTTTTAATGTCACTCCTTACTTTCAGTAAAAAAAAAAAAAAATTGTGTTTTATTTAATTTCCGCACGTTTTTGAATTAATGCAGCTTTGATTATTCCATATATGAAAGGAGCTGTCCCCTCCTCAACGCCTCGCTCTTTATGCTAAGGTTTTTTTATTGTTTTAAAAAATAAAGTTGTGAGGCAGAGTCAAAATTTAACGTAAAGAGCTAGGCGTTGAGGAGAGGACAGCCCCTTTCATATATGTAATAATTTCAGTTCATTTTAAGTTTTAATGTAGCTCCTTACTTTCAGTTTAAAAAAATTTGTTTTTTATTTAATTTCTGAATTTTTTTGAATTAATGCAGGTTTTGATTTTGGCTCACCGTACATGAATAATTAAGACAAAATTTGCATATTAATTTTACTTTTTTTGGCTATATGGCTTTCTCTAAATTTTGTTCTGACGTAACTTACGAATTAATTTACGTAACAAACTTCTATATTCATGTGTTTTTATTACGTATATAAGGAAGTTCTCCCCCTAGTCAATTCCTCGCCCTTTACGCTAAAGATCAAATTGTGTTCGAGTCACAAACCTCTGAATTACAGAGGCCGGTTAATTAGAATAGATAGCTCCTTTGAAAGTACTAAAAAAAACTTAAGTGTAAAGAGCGAGGTATTGACTTGGGGTTAACCCCCCCATATACGTAATAATTTCTGTTCGTTTTAATTTTTAATGTTGCTCCTTACTTTCAGTTCAAAAAAACTTGTTTTTGTTATTTAATTTCTGATTGATTTTTAAATAATGCTGGGAAATTCGGCACCCCCTTCATCGAAATGTCCCTTTCCACAAGGAAACAGCCTCCATGAATAGATACTCCCCCGTAAAACCCTCCTCTGACCCCCCCCCCCATCCCAACCAGAAAAAAGTCCCTCCTGAAAACGTCTGTATACTTCCCATTAACCCATACTATATGTAAACAATGGGCAAAATTCATAACTTGCAGCCCTTCCCCCGGGAACTCTGGGGGATTAAGTCATCCTCAAAGACATATTTATCAAATTTTCGACTACGCTGAACAAAATGGCTGTCTCAAAATTTTGATTGGGTGACTTCGCGAAAAAATGAGCGTGGGAGGGGGCCAAGTTGCCCTTCAATTTTTTTGGGTCACTTAAAATAGGCACTAGAACTTTTAATTTCCGTTTGAATGGGCCCTCTCACGATATTCTAGGATTACTGGATCCATATGATCACCCTGGAAAAAAAACAGAAAAAATAAAAAATAAACACGCATCCGTGATCTTTTTTCTGATAGGGTTCTCAGTATATATCAAGGTACCATTTCTACAAGGCCCCCGTACCAAACAGGTTCTTCTGATAGATATTTAGCCAAGTTTAAAAAAAAAACAAAAAACCTACTAATCAACTTACAGATGAATGACCACGGATTTAACCTAAAAAAAAAACTTGTATATAAGGAACTAGAAATCTACATACATTTCATTTTTGGAACTAGGAGCGAGATTTTGTGACGCTATAAGACTGGTTTCGTTTCATGGGTTCATTAATAGAAGGACTAAGGTTTTTTTGAAAAGGGTAATTACTTCTTTAGTTTACGAGATTTGCGAATTTTTTGCGAAAAGATATTTGCGTAAAGGTATTGCGATTGTTAAGAATGCCTCACGGGTAATTAAAGAATGGGATGCTTGCATCAACAATACAAAGAATAAGCTCAGATACTTAATAGATTTGACGCTTACAAGAGACATTGCTAGAAAGTATTCAATAGCTTAATTGAAAAGTAACGATAGAATGACATTGTGACTTGACCTAGCTTTACCTCGCCGAAGTGGTCTGTATAATACATAAGTAACGTTTGAAAAGTATTGTCAATTTAAAAAGAAATGGCTGAAAAGTGTTTTGAGGGAGATGGGTTGCATGGAGGGTTGAGTTGCATGAGAGTTCAGTTAAAGGGGGTACAGTTACACGGGGGTTTCGGTTATACAGGGGTTCAGTTACAAGGGGTTTAGTTGCACGGGGGTTGAGTTAAATGGGGATTGAGTTCCACGAGAGTAGTGCTTTGTCATGGTTCAGCTTGTCACAGTTTTAAAAGAGCTTTACGGGGATTGAGAGACTCAGTTGCCTAATTCGGTATGGTTTTTCTTTACTTGGTGGTCATTAAAAACGAAATTTTTGTGTTTAATCTGTAGTTTTTGTATCTTTTAAAAGAGCTTTACGGGGAGTGAGAGACTCAGTTGCCGGATTCCGTGTGGTTTTTCTTTACTTAGTGGTCATTAAAAACGAAATTTTTTGTTAAATAAGTAGTTTTTGTATCTTTTAAAATAGCTTTAAGGGGTTTGAGAGACTCAGTTTCCTGATTCCGTGTGATTTTTCTTCACTTGGTGGTCATTAAAAATGAAATTTTGTGTTAAATAAGTAGTTTTTGTATCTTTTAAAAGAGCTTTACAGGGTTTGAGAGACTCAGTTGCCTAATTCAGTGTTGTTTTCCTTTACTTGGTGGTCATTAAAAACGAAATTTTTGTGTTAAATCAGTAGTTTTTGTATCTTTTAAAAGAGCTTTAAGGGGTTTGAGAGACTCAGTTGCCTGATTCTGTGTGGTTTTTCTTTACTTAGTGGTCATTAAAAACGGAATTTTTGTGTTAAATAATTAGTTTTTGTATCTTTTAAAAGAGCTTTAAGGGGTTTGAGAGACTCAGTTGCCTGATTCCGTGTGGTGGTTATACAGGGGTTCAGTTACAAGGGGGTTCAGTTGCACGGGGGTTGAGTTAATTGTGGATTGAGTTCCTCGAGAGTACGAGAAAATGACTGATAAGTGTTTTGAGGGAGATGGGTTGCATGGAGGGTTGAGTTGCAGGAGAGTTCCGTTCCCGGGGGTCCAGTTCCACGGGGGTTTCGGTTATACAGGGGTTCAGTTACAAGGGGGTTCAGTTGCACGGGGGTTGAGTTAAATGGGGATTGAGTTCCACGAGAGTAGTGCTTTGTCGTGGTTTAGCTTGTCACAGTTTTAAAAAGAGCTTTACGGGGATTGAGAGACTCAGTTGCCTAATTCCGTGTGATTTTTCTTTACTTGGTGGTCATTAAAAACAAAATTTTTGTGTTAAATAAGTAGTCTTTGTATCTTTTAAAAGAGCTTTAAGGGGTTTGAGAGACTCAGTTGCCTGATTCCATGTGGTTTTCTTTACTTGGTGGTCATTAAAAACAAAATTTTTGTGTTAAATAAGTAGTTTTTGTATCTTTTAAAAGAGTATTACAGGGTTTGAGAGACTCAGTTGCCTAATTCCGTCTGGTTTTCCTTTACTTGGTGGTCATTAAAAACGAAATTTTTGTGTTAAATCAGTAGTTTTTGTATCTTTCAAAAGAGCTTTAAGGGGTTTGAGAGACTCGGTTGCCTGATTCCGTGTAGTTTTTCTTTACTTAGTGGTCATTAAAAACGAAATTTTGTGTTAAATAAGTAGTTTTTGTATCTTTTAAAAGAGCTTTAAGGGGTTTGAGAGACTCAGTTGCCTGATTCCGTGTGGTTTTTCTTTACTTGATGGTCATTAAAAATGAAATTTTTGTGTTAAATCAGTAGTTTTTGTATCTTTTAAAAGAGCTTTACAGGGTTTGAGAGACTCAGTTGCCTGATTCCGTGTGGTTTTTTCTTTACTTGGTGGTCATTTGTTGTATATTTTAAAATATCTTTACATGGTTTGAGAGACTCAGTTGCCGGATTCCGTGTGGTTTTACTTTACTTGGTGGTCATTAAAAACGAAATTTTTGTGTTAAATCAGTAGTTTTTGTATCTTTTAAAAGAGCTTTACAGGGTTTGAGAGACTCAGTTGCCTAATTCCGTCTGGTTTTCCTTTACTTGGTGGTCATTAAAAACGAAATTTTTGTGTTAAATCAGTAGTTTTTGTATCTTTTAAAAGAGCTTTAAGGGGTTTGAGAGACTCAGTTGCCTGATTCCGTGTTGTTTTTCTTCACTTGGTGGTCATTACAAACTAAATTTTGTGTTAAATAAGTAGTTTTTGTATATTTTAAAAGAGCTTTAAGGGGGTTGAGAGACTCAGTTGCCTGATTCCGTGTGGTTTTTCTTTACTTAGTGGTCATTAAAAACGAAATTTTGTGTTAAATAAGTAGTTTTTGTATCTTTTAAAAGAGCTTTAAGGGGTTTGAGAGACTCAGTTGCCTGATTCCGTGTGGTTTTTATTCACTTGGTGGTCATTAAAAACGAAATTTTTGTGTTAAATAAGTAGTTTTTGTATCTTTTAAAAGGGCTTTACGGGGATTGAGAGACTCAGTTGCCTAATTCCGCGTGATTTTTCTTTACTTGATGGTCATTAAAAATGAAATTTTTGTGTTAAATCAGTAGTTTTTGTATCTTTTAAAAGAGCTTTACAGGGTTTGAGAGACTCAGTTGCCTGATTCCGTGTCGTTTTTTATTTACTTGGTGGTCATTTGTTGTATCTTTTAAAAGAGCTTTACCGGGTTTGAGAGACTCAGTTGCCGGATTCCATGTGGTTTTCCTTTACTTGGTGGTCATTAAAAACGAAATTTTTCTGTTAAATAAGTAGTTTTTGTATCTTTTAAAAGAGCTTTACGGGGATTGAGAGACTCAGTTGCCTAATTCCGTGTGGTTTTCCTTTACTTGGTGGTCATTGAAAACGAAATTTTTGTGCTAAATAAGTAGTTTTTGTATCTGTTAAAAGAGCTTTACGGAGATTGAGAGACTCAGTTGCCGGATTCCATGTGGTTTTTCTTTACTTGGTGGTCATTAAAAACGAAATTTTTGTGTTAAATCAGTAGTTTTTGTATCTTTTAAAAGAGCTTTAAGGGGTTTAAGAGACTCAGTTGCCTGATTCCGTGTGGTTTTTCTTTAATTGGTGGTCATTTGTTGTATCTTTTAAAAGAGCTTTAAAGAGTTTGAGAGACTCAGTTGCCTAATTCCGTGTGGTTTTCCTTTACTTGGTGGTCATTAAAAACGAAATTTTTGTGTTAAATCAGTAGTTTTTGTATCTTTTAAAAGAGCTTTAAGGGGCTTTACCTTCTCACAGTTACATTTTCTTGATTTTTCAAAGTTCATTTTGAATTTCTTTAGTTGAAATGCAAGAGTTGGAATATTTCAGTAGTGTATGGTTGTGGTTTACCTTGTAAGATTTACATTTTCTTGATTTTTCCAAGTTCATTTTGAATTTCTTTCGTTGAAATGCAAGAGTTGGAATATTTCAGTAGTGTTTGGTTGTGGTTTACCTTGTCACAGTTACATTTTCTTGATTTTTCAAAGTTCATTTTGAATTTCTTTCGTTGAAATGCAAGAGTTGGAATATTTCAGTAGTGTTTGGTTGTGGTTTACCTTGTCACAGTTACATTTTCTTGATTTTTCAAAGTTCATTTTGAATTTCTTTCGTTGAAATGCAAGAGTTGGAATATTTCAGTAGTGTTTGGTTGTGGTTTACCTTGTCACAGTTACATTTTCTTGATTTTTCAAAGTTCATTTTGAATTTCTTTCGCTGAAATGCAAGAGTTGGAATATTTCAGTAGTGTTTGGTTGTGGTTTACCTTGTCACAGTTACATTTTCTTGATTTTTCAAAGTTCATTTTGAATTTCTTTCGTTGAAATGCAAGAGTTGGAATATTTCAGTAGTGTTTGGTTGTGGTTTACCTTGTCACAGTTACATTTTCTTGATTTTTCAAAGTTCATTTTGAATTTCTTTCGTTGAAATGCAAGAGTTGGAATATTTCAGTAGTGTTTGGTTGTGGTTTACCTTGTCACAGTTACATTTTCTTGATTTTTCAAAGTTCATTTTGAATTTCTTTCGTTGAAATGCAAGAGTTGGAATATTTCAGTAGTGTTTGGTTGTGGTTTACCTTGTCACAGTTACATTTTCTTGATTTTTCAAAGTTCATTTTGAATTTCTTTCGTTGAAATGCAAGAGTTGGAATATTTCAGTAGTGTTTGGTTGTGGTTTACCTTGTCACAGTTACATTTTCTTGATTTTTCAAAGTTCATTTTGAATTTCTTTCATTGAAATGCAAGAGTTGGAATATTTCAATAGTGTTTGGTTGTGGTTTACTTTGTCACAGTTACATTTTCTAGATTTTTCAAAGTTCATTTTGAATTTCTTTCGTTGAAATGCAAGAGTTGGATTATTTCAGTAGTGTTTGGTTGTGGTTTACCTTGTCACATTTACATTTTTCTTGATTTTTCAAAGTTCATTTTGAATTTCTTTCGTTGAAATACAAGAATTGGAATATTTCAGTAGTGTTTGGTTGTGGTTTACCTTGTCACAGTTACATTTTCTTGATTTTCTAAGGTTCATTTTGAATTTACTTTATTGAACAGCAAGAGTTGGAATATTTCAGTAGTGTTTGGTTATGGTTTACCTTGTCACAGTTAGATTTTCTTGATTTTTCAAAGATCATTTTGAATTTGTTTTGTAGAAACGCAATAGGTGGATTATTTCGGTAGTGTTTTATTGTGGTTTACCATGTCACAGTTACATTTTCTTGATTTTTCAAAGTTCATTTGAATTTATTTCTTTGGAATGCAAGAGTTGGAATAGTTCAGGAGTGTTTGGTTGTGGCTTACCATGTCAAACTTAAATTTTCTTGATTTTTTAAAGTTCATTTTGAATTTATTTCATTGAAATGCTAGAGTTGGAATATTTCATTAGTGTTTGGTTGTGGTTTAACTTGTCAAAGTTACATTTTCTTCATTTTTCAAAGTTCATTTTGAATTTCTTTCGTTGAAATGCAAGAGTTGGAATATTTCAGTAGTGTTTGGTTGTGGTTTACCTTGTCAAAGTTACATTTTCATGATTTTTCAAAGTTTATTTTGAATTTCTTTCGTTGAAATGCAAGAGTTGGAATATTTCAGCAGCTTTTGGTTGTTGTTTACCTTGTCACAGTTACATTTTCTTGATTTTTCAAAGTTCATTTTGAATTTCTTTCGTTGAAATGAAAGAGTTGGAATATGTCAGTAGTGTTTGGTTGTGGTTTACCTTGTCACAATTACATTTTATTGATTTTTCAAAGTTCATTTTGAATTTCTTTCGTTGAAATCCAAGAATTGGAATATTTCAGTTTCACAGTTACATTTTCTTGATTTTTCAAAGTTTCATTTTGAATTTCTTTCGTTGAAATGCAAGAGTTGGAATATTTCAGTAGTGTTTGGTTGTGGTTTACCTTGTCACAGTTACATTTTCTTGATTTTTCAAAGTTCATTTTGAATTTCTTTCGTTGAAATGCAAGAGTTGGAATATTTCAGTAGTGTTTGGTTATGGTTTACCTTGTCACAGTTACATTTTCTTGATTTTTCAAAGTTCATTTTGAATTTCTTTCGTTGAAATGCAAGAGTTGGAATATTTCAGTAGTGTTTGGTTGTGGTTTACCTTGTCACAGTTACATTTTCTTGATTTTTCAAAGTTCATTTTGAATTTCTTTCGTTGAAATGCAAGAGTTGGAATATTTCAGTAGTGTTTGGTTGTGGTTTACCTTATCAGAGTTACATTTTCTTGATTTTCGAAAGTTCCTTCTGAATTTCTTTCGTTGAAATACAAGAGTTGGAATATTTCAGTAGTGGTTGGGGGTGGTTTACCTTATCACGGTTACATTTTCTTAATTTTTCAAAGTTCATTTTGAATTTCTTTCCTTGAAATGCAAGAGTTGGAATATTTCGGTAGTGGTTGGTTGTGGTTTACCTTGTCACAGTTACATTTTCTTGATTTTTCAAAGTTCATTTTGAATTTCTTTCGTTGAAATGCAAGAGTTGGAATATTTCAGTAGTGTTTGGTTGTGGTTTACCTTGTCACAGTTACATTTTCTTGATTTTTCAAAGTTCATTTTGAATTTCTTTCGTTGAAATGCAAGAGTTGGAATATTTCAGTAGTGTTTGGTTGTGGTTTACCTTGTCACAGTTACATTTTCTTGATTTTTCAAAGTTCATTTTGAATTTCTTTCGTTGAAATGCAAGAGTTGGAATATTTCAGTAGTGTTTGGTTGTGGTTTACCTTGTCACAGTTACATTTTCTTGATTTTTCAAAGTTCATTTTGAATTTCTTTCGTTGAAATGCAAGAGTTGGAATATTTCAGTAGTGTTTGGTTGTGGTTTACCTTGTCACAGTTACATTTTCTTGATTTTTCAAAGTTCATTTTGAATTTCTTTCGTTGAAATTCAAGATTTGTAATATTTCGTTAGTGTTTGGTTGTGGTTTACCATGTCACAGTTAAATTTTATTGATTTTTCAAAGTTCATTTTGAATTTCTTTAATTGAAATGCAAGAGTTGTAATATTTCATTAGTGTTGGTTGTGGTTTACCTTGTCACAGTTACATTTTCTTGATTTTTCAAAGTTCATTTTGAATTTCTTTCGTTGCAAATGCAAGACTTGGAATATTTCAGTAGTGTATGGTTGTGGTTTACCTTGTCACAGTTACATTTTCTTGATTTTTCAAAGTTCATTTTGAATTTCTTTCGTTGAAATGCAAGAGTTGGAATATTTCAGTAGTGTTTGGTTGTGGTTTACCTTGTCACAGTTACATTTTCTTGATTTTTCAAAGTTCATTTTGAATTTCTTTCGTTGAAATGCAAGAGTTGGAATATTTCAGTAGTGTTTGGTTGTGGTTTACCTTGTCACAGTTAAACACTACTGAAATATTCCAATTCTTGCATTTCAACGAAAGAAATTCAAAATGAACTTTGAAAAATCAAGAAAATGTAACTGTGACAAGGTAAACCACAATCAAACACTACTGAAATATTCCAACTCTTGCATTTCAACGAAAGTAATTCAAAATGAACTTTGAAAAATCAAGAAAATGTAACTGTGACAAGGTAAACCACAACCAAACACTACTGAAATATTCCAACTCTTGCATTTCAACGAAGGAACTTCAAAATGAACTTTGAAAAATCAAGAAAATGTAACTGTGACAAGGTAAAACCCCTTAAAGCTCTTTTAAAAGATACAAAAACTACTGATTTAACACAAAAATTTCGTTTTTAATGACCACCAAGTAAAGGAAAACCACACGTAATTAGGCAACTTAGTCTCTCAAACTCTGTAAAGCTCTTTTAAAAGATACAACTAATGACCACCAAGTAAAGAAAAACCACACGGAATCAGGCAACTGAGTCTCTCAAACCCCTTAAAGCTCTTTTAAAAGATACAAAAACTACTTATTTAACACAAAAATTTCGTTTTTAATGACCACCAAGTAAAGAAAAACCACATGGAATCTGGCAACTGAGTCTCTCAATCCCCGTAAAGCTCTTTTAAAAGATACAAAAACTACTTATTTAACACAAAAATTTCGTTTTTAATGACCACCAAGTAAAGAAAAACAACACGGAATTAGGCAACTGAGTCTCTCAAACCCTGTAAAGCTCTTTTAAAAGATACAAAAACTACTTATTTAACACAAAAATATCGTTTTTAATGACCACCAAGTAAAGGAAAACCACACGGAATCCGGCAACTGAGTCTCTCAAACCCTGTAAAGCTCTTTTAAAGGATACAACAAATGACCACCAAGTAAAGAAAAAACTACACGGAATCAGGCAACTGAGTCTCTCAAACCCTTTAAAGCTCTTTTAAAAGATACAAAAACTACTGATTTAACACAAAAATTTCGTTTTTAATGACCATCAAGTAAAGAAAAATCACACGGAATTAGGCAACTGAGTCTCTCAATCCCCGTAAAGCCCTTTTAAAAGATACAAAAACTACTTATTTAAAACAAAAATTTTTATTTTAATGACCACCAAGTAAAGGAAAACCACACGGAATCAGGCAACTGAGTCTCTCAAACCCCTTAAAGCTCTTTTAAAAGATACAAAAACTACTTATTTAACACAAAATTTCGTTTTTAATGACCACTAAGTAAAGAAAAACTACACGGAATAAGGCAACTGAGTCTCTCAAACCCCGTAAAGCTATTTTAAAATATACAAAAACTAATTATTTAACACAAAATATAATTTTTAATGACCACCAAGTTAAGAAAAACAACACGGAATAAGGCAACTGAGTCTCTCAAACCCCTTAAAGCTCTTTTAAAAGATACAAAAACTACTTATTTAACACAAAAATTTCGTTTTTAATGACCACCAAGTAAAGTAAAACCACACGGAATAAGGCAACTGAGTCTCTCAAACCCTGTAAAGCTCTTTTAAAAGATACAACAAATGACCACCAAGTAAACAAAAAACTACACGGAATCAGGCAACTGAGTCTCTCAAACCCTGTAAAGCTCTTTTAAAAGATACAAAAACTACTGATTTAACACAAAAATTTCATTTTTAATGACCATCAAGTAAAGAAAAACCACACGGAATCAGGCAACTGAGTCTCTCAAACCCCTTAAAGCTCTTTTAAAAGATACAAAAACTACTTATTTAACACAAAATTTCGTTTTTAATGACCACTAAGTAAAGAAAAACTACACGGAATCAGGCAACTGAGTCTCTCAAACCCCTTAAAGCTCTTTTAAAAGATACAAAAACTACTGATTTAACACAAAAATTTTGTTTTTAATGACCACCAAGTAAAGGAAAACCAGACGGAATTAAGCAACTGAGTCTCTCAAACCCTGTAAAGCTCTTTTAAAAGATAAAAAAACTACTTATTTAACACAAAAATTTCGTTTTTAATGACCATCGAGTAAAGAAAAATCACACGTAATTAGGCAACTGAGTCTCTCAATCCGCGTAAAGCTCTTTTTAAAACGGTGACAAGCTAAACCAGTACAAAGCACTACTCTCGTGGAACTCAATCCCCATTTAACTCCACCCCCGTGCCACTGCACCCCCTTGTAACTGAACCCCTGTATAACTTAAACCCCCGTGTAACTGTACCCCCTTTAGCTGAACTCTCATGCAACTCAACCCTCCATGCAACCCATCTCCCTCAAAACACTTTTCAGTCATTTTCTCGTACTCTCGTGGAACTCAATCCCCATTTAACTCAACCCCCGTGCAACTGGACTCCCTTGTAACTGAACCCCTGTATAACCACCACACGGAATCAGGCAACTGAGTCTCTCAAACCCCTTAAAGCCCTTTTAAAAGATACAAAAACTATTTATTTAACACAAAAATTTCGTTTTTAATGAGCACTAAGTAAAGAAAAACCACACGGAATCAGGCAACTGAGTCTCTCAAACCCCTTAAAGCTCTTTTAAAAGATACACAAACTACTTAATTAACACACAAATTTAGTTTTTAATGACCACCCAGTACAGAAAAACCACACGGAATTAGGCAACAGAGTCTCTCAAACCCTGTAAAGCTCTTTCAAAAGATACAAAAACTACTTATTTAACACAAAATTTCATTTTTAATGACCACCAAGTGAAGAAAAATCACACGGAATCAGGCAACTGAGTCTCTCAAACCCCTTAAAGCTCTTTTAAAAGATACAAAAACTACTTATTTAACACAAAATTTCTTTTTTAATGACCACTAAGTAAAGAAAAAACACACGGAATCAGGCAACTGAGTCTCTCAAACCCCTTAAAGCTCTTTTAAAAGATACAAAAACTACTGATTTAACACAAAAATTTCGTTTTTAATGACCATCAAGTAAAGAAAAATCATACGGAATTAGGCAACTGAGTCTCTCAATCCCCGTAAAGCTCTTTTAAAACTGTGACAAGCTAAACCATGACAAAGCACTACTCTCGTGGACCTCAATCCCCATTTAACTCACCCCCCGTGCACCTTAACCCTCTTGTAACTGAACCCCTGTATAACCGAAACCCCCGTGTAACTGTACCCCCTTTAACTGAACTCTCATGCAACTCAACCCACCATGCAACCCATCTCCCTCAAAACACTTTTCAGCCATTTCTTTTTAAATTGACAATACTTTTCAAACGTTACTTATGTATTATACAGACCACATCGGCGAGGTAAAGCTAGGTCAAGTCACAATGTCATTCTATAGTTACTTTTCAATTAAGCTATTGAATACTTTCTAGCAA
Source organism: Artemia sp. Qi Xiang Cuo (assembly GCF_049724085.1). Lineage (NCBI taxonomy): Eukaryota > Metazoa > Arthropoda > Branchiopoda > Anostraca > Artemiidae > Artemia > Artemia sp. Qi Xiang Cuo. The sequence goes on along the minus strand of NC_142813.1, from coordinate 38,021,829 downwards.
TGTCTCTTGTAAGCGTCAAATCTATTAAGTATCTGAGCTTATTCTTTGTATTGCTGATGCAAGCATCCCATTCTTTAATTACCCGTGAGGCATTCTTAACCATCGCAATACCTTTACGCAAATATCTTTTCGCAAAAAATTCGCAAATCTCAAAAACTAAAGAAGTAATTATCCTTTTCAAAAAAACATTAGTCCTTTTATTAATGAATCCCATGAAAAGAAACCAGTCTTATAGCGTCACACAATCTCGCTCCTAGTTCCAAAAATGGAATGCATGTAGATTTCTAGTTCCTGATATACAAGTTTTTTTTTTTAGGTTAAATCCATGGTCATTCATATTTAATTTGATTAGTAGGTTTTTTGTTTTTTTTTAAACTTGGCTAAATATCTATCAGAAAAACCTGTTTGGTACGGGGGCGTCGCAAAATGGTACCTTGGAATATACTGTTCTCTTTCTATAGTAGGGTTCTCTGATAAGCTGAATCTGATATTGTGAGTTTCATTAAAGTTCTGAGTTTTAGGGGTTGTTCCCCCTTTTTCGAAAATAAGGCAAATTTTCTCAGGCGCGTAATTTGGATAAGACTAAACTTGATGAAACTTATATGTTTGAAATCAGCATAAAAATCTGATTCTTTTGATGTATATATTGGTATCAACATTTTGTTTTTTAGAGTTTTTGTTACTATTGAGCTGGGTTGCTCCTTACAGTTCGTTACCACGAACTGTTTGAAATAGTGCAGGATGATACTAGAGTAAAGTATAAGTTGTTGACTGGCATGCAATTAGAGGGCTTCGTACCTGTTCCCCCAGTATCTTTGGTGATTTAGTTCCAATATCCCCTATATTCATTAATTTTAGGTTTTTTAGAATTTGTGTTTCCTCTGCCAAAAATATTATCACCCGAAATACATTCATACTTTATACTGATTCGATATCAAGTGAAAAAATGAAGGTAGAACTGGGATAATTCCAAGATACAAAATTTGTACTTGAAATTGACAATTAGTCTTTTCTTGAAATTGGTGGAGTTCGTCCAAACCCCATCCCCTCCCTCCTAAAAAACTATTTTATTAAATATTCTGATTAAAAATTGTACCCACTCGTTCATAATTCTTTGACTTTGATTATTAAACCCCATTATTTTCTGATTTATTTCCTTTTTTAACTTTAATATTATGGTTAGAAGCAATTAATCAAACTTGGTCTCGACAGGAGTCTGGCATTGATAATCTCTTGCCCTGTTAAGTAAAAGTTTTCACGCGGCCGAATATTTAGTTCTCGTGTCAGAATGGGCCACTGTATATAAATTTATACAGTATAATCAAACTCAAAGATTTTTGGCTACTGCATTATTGGAACGTACAAACAGCTCCTCCCATATAATCTGCCATCAGCGGCCCAGTTTATATTACCCTGGAATACGTATTTTGGTAGAAATTTTCTCAAAATGCCTTTGAAACCAACTCGAGACTTTGAAACCAATTTGAAATTTCTAAAAACATCTAATAATAACATTACACTACTAATACCGATTTTTATATATGTATTGGAATAAGTTAATTTAAAACTAGATTCTTTAAAATTTAGTGTTACAAAGGTGAAACCAAGTTTCGCGTTCAAGAGAAATCTGACTTGTCTACAAGTGAAAAAATCTAATGTCGCTAATGTTTATGCTTGTTTAAATGTTCTCCAGAGCACTTGCATCTCGGTCCGGCGTTGTCTAATGGTTGAGATAGGGAATGATTGTTCTGTCTAAATTTATATAGATAGATAGATAGATAGATATTTATTGCAACAAAAGCCTTTTCGGGCCATGGCAAAATAACAATAAAAAAAAAAAAAAAAAAAAAAAAAAAAAAACACACATTAAATTGCACACAATTCATCAAAAAAGTTTCTCTATGTGCTATACCCACTCTTACAAATTTACCCAACCTTCAAAAATCATCAAAATTTCTACTTTAAAAATTTTTTTCGAACCAATCCACCCCTCCAAAATCTGTTGAAAACACTTCCCTCCTCAAATTTCTTAACAGTGGAATAAGCTAATATAGTGGAATAAGCTAAATGCTTATTCCGACTGTTAAACCAATTTAAACTCAAATCTTCTCGCTGTAAATACAATTAATGTTTTCTTGCTATTTTCGAATTTAGGAAGTTTCAGTCAGTGCTCCTCAGGAGGTAAGATGTTTTCCTTTAAATGTAGGACTGTGTATCCCTTTTTAGTAAAGAAAAAAAAAATAAGGAAACAGGAATTTTTCCTTCCAGCTTTCCTGTGTTTCCAGCCCTCACAAACTGACAATTTCAGTTTATGTTTAGGCTTTGGAAGGAGATGACAAGTGTAAAGCTCTCACTCATATTTATTTCCTAGATTAAATGAAATTCTAGTAAGGCAAAAGCTTTTCATAGAATTGAAAAAGAAGTAAAGATATTTATGGTTCAAAATGCAATAGAAAGAGATGAAAGTTGTGAAAACCTATAAAAGATATTGCTATCGTTTTGACAATACAAAATGCACAAACTGTAATCAACTGAGAAAAGGTCCTTTTAATTTGTCAAAAAGAAATACGTGTTATTCACTCCGTTAATTCAAACTATTAATTTAACTAATGTTTTAAATTACGCAATTTTGATCAATAATATAGATACTAACTAATTAAAATTAATATTAGGAAAAAAATACAATATTAATTATTATCATTTCTCAAGAAGCTAATTTGATAATTTGATCATACATAAATTGTATGAAACCTTAAATGACGAATGTTGTTCTTCTTTTTCTCCCAAAACATAAAAGAAAGAAATGGCAAAAAACGTAAGCAAGAAAATACAACCCGAACAAAACTATCTGAACCCAAAAATCTCTTGAAGACTGAACTTTGGTTGTAACATCGATTTTGTGTAGCTAGATATATTCTGTTTCAGTTCCACATAAAAAGTAGCATATTTTGACGTAAAGGGTCGAGAATACTTTCATAATATCGAAAATTTTGCAACACAATCCAAGTTTTAATTGACATAAGTAGTAAATTAAGTTAACCATGTTGACTAAGAGGTGCAAAATTTCCTTTGACCATATCATAGGTATAAGCAGGACTGGATTTACCAATAGGCCCACTAGGCCCGGGCCTAGGGGTGCAAAATGTCAGAGGGTACAATAAGTTATCACTGTGTGATTTTTTCTTAACAAAAACTGGACTGATGTTTAGTTATTTTCAAACTGCTAGGTGCACTCCACCGCCGCACTGCTTATTCACATAAAAGTGGCTTGAACCACAGAAGCAGGAATTCCGTGGCCAGTTATAAACTATCAGATGTCATCTCAAGAATGGCATCTGAGACTTCAGTATCACCTCTCTCTTTTATTTCTTTTTGCTCATTAGTGGCAATCTGTTTAGCGCTTCCGCTATCCCCGAATTTACAGAGATTCCCCCGAAAATCTTGCAAAAACAGAGCGGCAAAAACACTTGGGCCTAGAAGTGTCAAAGCTTAAAATCTGGCCCTGGGTATAAAACAAAGGTCTTAGTCAATTCCAGGGATGTCTGTGAGAAAATATCAAACATTCCAGGGTAACGAACTGGAAGTAAGGAGCGACCCGGCTCAATAGCAACCGAAACTCTAAAAAACTGAATTTTGACATCGATAGAAATATCAAAAGAATCAACTTATTTTATAAGTTTCATTAAGTTTAGTCTTACCCATAAAAGGTTACGAGCCTGAGAAAATTTGCCTGATTTTCAAAAAAGGGGGAAGCACCTCTTAAAAGCTATAGAATCTCAATGAAAATCACACCATCAAATTCAGCGTATTACTGTAGAGACTCGAAGCTCCTATCTGCAAAAATGTGAGATTTTGTATTTTTCGCCATAAGAAAGATCACGGATGCGTGCTTATTCTTTTTTTTTCCAGGGGTGATTTTATCGACCCAGTGGTCCTAGAGTATTTGGAGAGGGCTCGTTCGAGTGGAAATTAGAAGCTCTAATGAAGTTCTAGTGATAAAAATGGAGGGCAACAAGGCCCCTTCCCACGGCCCTTTTTATCTCAAAATCCTCTGATCAAAATTAAGAGATAGCCATTTTGTTCAACATAGTTGAAAGGCTTAATAAATATACCGTTGGAGATTTCATGACCCCCTAAAACCCTTGGGGAAAGGTCTTTAAGTTACAAAATTTGCCCATTGTTTACCTGTAGTATTTGCTTTCGGGAAGTATGTATACATTTTTCGGGTGAGGGGGGTAAATTTTCCACAGGTAGGATTTCCACGGCGACAATTTGTCGTTGGGAGGGAAGTTTCCAGAGGGCGAATTTAACAGGGGAAATTTCACACTGGTGAAATTTGCCAGAATTCCTATACGAGATTCTTCTCATGTCTTGTTTTCTCTCTGTCGATTCAGTTTAACGCGTGGAGATCTTAAGGGTAAGTGCCCGGGATTAATTTTCACCGGGATTGAATTGTCTAGAGCAGTGATTCTCAAACTTATTTATATACTGTTTCGCTTTTTACCAACAGAACATTTTAGGTACTCCTTCTCAGTTACCGATAGGACTACTAAGTAAACTATAGCTAAAATATAAATACCATTATCAGTCCTAGAGTTAAAGTGTTGTTTAATTTATTTTTTTCTGGCAGTGTACCCCCTAAAATTTTTGCGTACTCCCAAGAGGTACGTGTACTGCAATTTGAGAAGCACTGGTCTAGAGAGTAAATCGGTCAGGAGGAGGGATTTTTTGGTGGAGGTGTAGCCAGATTTCCTAGCATTATTTAAGAACAATCAGAAATTACAAAAAAAAAACAAGTTTTTTCCATTAAAAGTAAGGAGCAACATTAAAACTTAAAACGAACAGAAATTGTTACGTATATGAGGGGGGGGGTTGCTCCTCCTCAACACTTCGCTCTTTACGCTATAGTTTGAATTTTGTCCCAATTCTTTAAGAACGACTCCTGAAACACTATTTTCTTCTAATTAAAACAATAAGAAGATTTTTTTTTTAAAGTACTAAGAATAATTAGCGTAAAGAGCGAGGTGTTGAGGAGGAGCAAACCACCTCATATACGTAATAATTCCAGTTCATTTTAAGTTTTAAAGCTACTCCTTACTTTCAGTTGAAAAAACTTGATTTTTATTTAATCTTGGTAGGGGCAGCACGTTTTAAGCACTTTGCTGGTTTTATTAGTTCTGAACAGCTTTGGCAGTTCTAAACGCAAATCTGTGTTCTGAAAATTTCTCTTAAGAAATTACTGTTACAGTGGAAGATTTATATACTTTTATGTACAACTGTATATTATAGGTTGGACCTAGTATCCAAAATCTAGTTACATTAAAATTTGCAGATCTTTCAGACAAAATTTCCAATACTTTACATAAAAAATGCCCTTTTAAGATCCGAAACTTTTAAGCTATCCATATTTTTGAGCTTTTTTGCGTATAGTATATTAGTGTATCTATTGTAAAATTTATAAAATAACAAAGAACATACTTTTTTATATTATACCTTTTGGTCTTTTGTTCACTGTAGTTTTATTGAAGAGTTATTGAGTGAGTTAGATTCTTATTGTTTTTTTTTCTTTCTTGTTTTTTTTAGAAACCTTATGTAATCACAAATTTATACAATTATATAATAGTTGTATGACCCTTATGTAATTCTGAAGACGTCTATCAGTCACACAGCCCAAATTTTCGCTTAGGTTGTATTTTAATCATTGTCGAGAAAATTCGTCATTAACTTCTTATTTTGTAAGATTGATAATAGCACTAAAACTCGCAGCAGCAAAATACCACCCGAGACCAACGTACCTTTCACCTGGTCAACAAGATTTTCTTTTTTGGTTTATCTTTTTTGTTTTTGCATAAAAATATGTTGAACCATATTTTAGTTTACTATTAGTCTGATTAGCTCCTATAATATTATTCTGCCAAACTTCTTTTTCTTATTTTTAATATTAGCAACTTAAAACGGACAAAGGTAAGTGCCGGTTGCAAATACTTCTAAAGGGGAGCTAGTGTTTTTGGTTTCTGAAAAGCTTAAATGCCACAATCAAATGCTTTAATATATCAATTAATATTTCACAGGTGATCTACACAATGAGCAAGAGGTATTACATGCTCTTTTGGAAGAAAAAAAGGCACACGAAAATGGTACGAAAGTTTTTACCCGAGAGTATATCGGTAAAAACAAATGACCCCTCGTGAATTCCTTACCTTAGCTTTCGTTTGATGTGTCCCTGCTCCTCATTTTGACAATTTTTTTCACAACCATGGAGTATTTGCTTAAAACTTGTTTCCTTCCACCTCTGTAATACCCTTTTTTGATAAGAAAAAAGAAACAAAAAAGTACGGGTAGTATACCAAGTGGTAAATAAGACTAGTACCTTCACAATCGTCTAAGGTGATTTTCAAGAAAATGGAACCAGAAAAAAATTTGCCACGTAACTTAAGCCAAATTTCGTCAGACCTTAAAGGTAACTTTCATCACAACTTAAGGCCATTTTCGTCAGTTTGTTTAACCTGGGGTAGTGAAACCCCTGGTAATTACAAAAGAAAATTAATTAGTATAAATTGCACCAACTTTCCTTTTTTGTAAATGGTTACTCCATATTCTATACAAGTTTTCCGTACAAAGAGATTGAAAGTCGTGGCACTTGTACTTTTAACAGTTTTCAATATCTTGGCAAACTAAGGCAGTAAAATCTTAACTTTAAACCACAGAAAGCTTACTTGTAGAAAATATTGCGACTCAATAACTTTTCAGTCTTTTTACTAGCCTTCTATTTCGTACGAAAGAAACAACTGGATTTCACACCATTTTAATGGTTCAACATGTGACATATTGAACACTTTCTGACATACGCTTAAGGAATTATGTGAGTGGCTTGCAAAATGTCACAAAAATTAACTAGTAAGCTGGAGGATATTTCTTAATACGAAAGTATAGGACATTAATCTTCCTTTTTATCATTGTTTATACCCTGTCAATTTTTCCTTGAATTGCCATAAGATTCAAGAGCCTTAACCAAAAGCCGAAAAACCCGAAAATGCACCAAACCCAGAAGCCTTAACCGTTTACCTTAGTACCTTGACTGTTCAAGTTCGATAAAGGAAAAAAAAATACAACTATGTAGTGCATATCCGTTCAGAAAAAAAATATATCAGACTTATGCTTTGAAATTATGCTTGAAAGAACAGAATTTTATATCAGGGGTAGTCAACCTAAGATCCGTTGACCCAACTTGAAGATTTGTCTGATCTGAGAGATTTGTTACACTTTCACAAAATCTAATGGTCATAATAGTGAAACCAATGTATTAAAAAAAAATATATTAATCTCATCCATATATTCAAAAAACAACTGCTGAAATTATTTTGATTTAAACAATATTATTAAAACACAAGAACCAAAAACAGAATCTATAACAAAATACAAATTTTCCAACTTGAATAGTCTGGCACAAAAAATTTTTAAGTGTTTTTGGTTTAGTTTACACCTGCGAATAACTATCTTTGAAAATGAATTGATGACCTAACACAAAGCAAACTCAAGCATGGCGGATGCTAGGCTCTACCACATACTAAAAGTGGGATTGATTTATAGAAACTAAACGAAAGAGTGGAGTAAATCAAAACCTCGAATGGCAAAACAAACATTTAAAATGATTTAATTTATGAATAATTAATTATTACTTATTGTTTTTTAGTGTTGTGTATTTCTATACAATGCGTTTCTAGCCTTATTATTATTATAATATATTTACTCAAATGTAAGAGTAGAAGCAAAGAAAATAATATTGACAAATTTTATTTCTATTTTGTTTCAAAATAATGTTTATAGCGAATAGAAACCTAATATGGGGATATGTAATTATTTATGGCCCACAGAGTTATGATGTATTTCCAAAATTGCCGGTAAAATCAGTGCGATTGGTCACTTCAATTTGAATCACTTCAATTTAAAATTTGAAGTATTGAACACTTCAAATTTTAAGAGGAAGAGACTTGAGATTAACAGTATTTTACTTGATTTTTAAGAATTTTTTTTGTTGATTTTTTCCTTAGTTTCCTGAAAAAATAACTGGCTTTACTCAGTTACACCTCCTTTTTCTTATGAACAAATATTTTTTCTTTTTTTAGCTTAATATTTTTCTCAAGATGAACTTTAGGACCATAATACTATAAATGAGAAAAAAATATACACAGACAATGAACATGCAAGAAAAGAAAAACCAAATCTTGCTTTATTTTTGTTTCTTAAATCTGAAAAAAATAGCTAGATTAGAATATATTTTGCTATCGTTTTTCTAACGTTACTCACAAATTTAAGTAGATTCTTTCAAGACCATTTAAACTGAGTCGATATTCAGCATTTCCATATTCAGAATCTTGTTTTATCTTCAATTGCGTTTATGAAATTAGGGTTGAGTCCTTAATGAAGGCTGTTGTTTAAAAATGGAATTAAAATCAAATGAAGCAGTAGATGTAGGGTCTGAAGCAGGGTTGCCAACTGTTGATATCCAAAAAGAGTGCAAATCAAGGTAAAAAAAAGAGTGATTATTGCTCAAAAAGAGTGCAGGTCAAAAACTTTGCATTCCCTATTCTGCATCCCCTCTGAGGTAAATAAGCTTGCATTTCGAACGAAAAGTGTGTAAGTTGGCAACCCTGTTCTTTAGGAAGTTGCCAACTACTGACGTTTCGTGCGAATGAAAACTTACACTCGAAAAGAATGATTTTCACTCTTCCGCATCCCCTTTGAGGTAAAAAAAAAGAGTGAATTTCATACGAAAAGTGCACAAGCTGGCAACCCTTGTTTGAAGTGCCCATACATTGTTACGATTAAACTATGGTTTAATTAAATTAATAAAGTTTTAACTGTAAATAGCCATTTTGTACGTCAAATTTATTAATTCAAGAAGCTTTGTACCACTTTTTTATGGTGATTTATTACCCACTCTCTTAAGCTTGGCATGCTTGATTGATTGTTTAAGTTTTTATCCCAAACGTGTCACATCTCTCTTTGTAAATTAAAGAAATAGCTGGCAATGGAAGCTTTCAACATGAAAATTGGTTTACTGTATCTTGGAGATATAGAAATAATTACTTCCTTCACAACTAGCTGCCTGGTAATAACATTCAAGTAACACTAAAATTATTTTTCAGTTTTTGCTCTCTTTTGAAATTTACGCTATGATACCTAATGCGTTTGAGCCGCCACACCTGACCTGTGATACCACAGTTGATCATTGCATCTAGGCAAAGATAAACTATAATCCTTTGTACTTTCGCTCCCTTCGAAAAAACTTTTAAATTAAAAACTTAAATAGTTATCAACCACTAGTAGAAACTATGCACGATGAAACATCTTAATACCCTTGATCATAGAACGTTACTATGGATAAGATACACCCCCCCCTCTGAAAAAAACAGAACTACTTCGGCTAAGTAGCTACTTAGATAATACCAGTAATTTGTTATAATAACATAATTTATGATAATAATAAAATTATAAAATAATAACATATAATTATAATTTGTTTTGTGTTTAGTGTATATGTGTTGTTTAATTATGTTATAATTATGTGTTGTTTTGTGAATAATTTGTTTAGTTATTATAATTTGTTTTGTGATGATAATTTATGATAATAACAAAAATTATGAAAATATTATAATTTGTTTTGTCTTGAAGGTGATTTAACCAACGAAGAAGATGTTTTGGATTGGTTATTGCATCAACGCAACTCCGATACAATTGAAGAAGTTACCGACGAGCTCCTGGACGATATAATTGAAAAACATGAATACGTTGTTGTTTATTTTAGTAAGTAAAATTACTACCCAGTACATATTAACAATTTATTGAAGCAGTTTTTCAGTCAAGACCTTAAAAAAATTGTTATATTTCCATCAGTTTTTAGCTTCCTGTATAGTTTGTCTTAGAGTACCAAAGACTATGAAAATAAAATATGATTGTTTGAACAGGTCAGTTGCACACTTAACAACCAAATAAGTCTTAAAAAATGAAGGAAAATCGTAAATTAAGATTTTGATGAAAAAGACCTTCATATTGATAGTATAGTTTATAGTCTAGGTACTATAGTTTTTTATGGCAGCGGGGAAAAAAAAACGTAGATGAAAAATCAACATGACACGAAAGAGCTTAAAAAAGCGTAGCTTTCCTTTGAAGGTGTAGTTACAAGGCCGTAGTCAGGATGTTTTGAAAACACCCCTCTCCCCCGAAACCTCTGTCCGAGTCATAAAACAAGTAACAAAAATGAATCTAACTAATATTTTGATACATTAAAAAAATTGTACCCCCCCCCCCCGAAAAAATTCTTTTGTACCCCCCCCCCCCCCAAAAAAAAAATCCTGGATTGGCCCTGTGTAGTTATTTTTTCGAGTCGCAAGTTTTGTAGTTTTGAATTTTTATAGACGTAAAGCGTTGTCAAATTTAACTAATTAGTTTTGCCGATTTATTTTCACGATTCAACTTGGCAAAGTTAACGGAAATGTGGTACTGTCCTAAAATCTTTTAAATTTTGAAATAATAGAAAAAAACAACCTTTGAGAATTGGGGTTCTTAGGTATGAATAGAGCTAAGATGGGTCCAGGGGACAGAAAATCTTTTCACTTTGATGTCCTAGGTACTTTGATTAATTTTTAAAAAAAGGTCCACAAAAATGAAATATGGAACTATAGCACTGTTTTTATTTTATTTCTCTACTTATTTATTTTATATAAAAACAGAAGGTAAATTTTATCTCCTCTGAAATCATTTCTTAAATATTAAAAAATTCCTTTTTTCATGAATATTGATTATCAGATATTTACTGACGCGATTCAAATGGCCGCAATTATGACCAGAAGGCTCATCACATGTATCTAAAAAAGTTTTAGAAGATCAAAGTTGACATACAAAAAACCATTCCAATCTGAATTACATAGCTTCTTTGGCTCGTTGCTAACATAATCGTATTGAATTTCTGTCTTTGGGCCCTATATAGACTATTTTTTGTTCTTTAGAGGAAAAGTTGTTTATTCAGTCTGACCTTTAAAAAGGCAGATACATCCTTTAATATTTACTATGACCCCGAAATTGTTTTGACTTTTTGGAATTTTGAACTTTTTGGAATTTGTTATTTTGCATCGGAAATGATTACTTTCCTGGTAGAAAATGATTTTTTCCTTTCAAAAAGCACATACGTCATCTAAAAATCACCATTTTTTTTCGCTTGATAATACCTTCAACCGATCTTCCTAAGAACTTCAACGAGTTTTGACATATATTTCGAAAATGCTCGGTCACATCCTTAAGGAAATTGATGCAAAGCACTGTAATGCTTCACAATCTATAATGTGAAATAGAAAACAGTTTAAAATCATCTTCTCAAAAACCATTCCCTGTTTTGAAGAAATTAATGGGCTGTCTTTGTGTCTTCTTTAAGAGACTGTGACTACTTTATGGTATAATTATTAAACTTAAGCTGATGGATTTTGCTATTTTTACGCCATAAAAGAAGAAGAAGAAAATATTGAAACAAAATGTGAATTAAAAACTTTGCATGTTAAGATTTTATGTTACACAGCTCCAATATAGATGACAGCAATGTTGTAGTATTTCTGTGTTTCATTCCTTATGCATTAATCCAGATCTTAATATAAAGCTGGGTCGTTTGGTGTATCTGTAGTCACCGGGAGCTTATACTGGGCCCTGAATAATAACACTTTTGTGAGCCCCTCATAAATAATATTACATTTACTCTACGATAAAATGAGAAAGCGTAATGGATGAAAAAATGGGGAAAACCAGTGATTAAAGAAAATACAAGACAAATATCTTGATCAAGACCTCCGTTCAACCACCCTTAATGCAGAATTATGAATGAAAAAGAGAAATGCAAATAAAAGTCCATAGGACAACATAAAACAACAAACCTTAAAAAAGGACACTAAAGCGAAAGAGGCCGTTTTCCAAGCAACGTGAAACGACAAATGAATAAGAATTGGAATACTGAAAGGCTATTCATACTTTCAATTTGGACGCATTCTACTTGAGGTTTTAAAAAATGCTAATCCCTTCTCAGGCACGGCATTATCAGAGATCCTGTTAGGCTGTGAAATATGATTTTGTGAAAAAAGACAGGAAAGACCAGAATTGATAAGTTAAGCATAAGCGGATCTGAGAAAAGTTTTTCCAGTATTTCTTATAAAGGCTCTCGGTGGATGTGCTCCTTTGATCTCACTTACCTCACGGAAAAACTGCGTGAGACCTTTGACGGGGGCAATGATAGAGGTTCTAACAAAATGAAGAGATCTCAGTTGTCATACGCAAAGAATGATTTAGCACTTTGCAGACAGCCTAGGCAAAATAAATCTCCATATCCCCTTTCTGAAATTTCATCGAAAAGCGAGAAATATTGATTTTCTAATCAACTTTTTACATTCCTTATCACTGGTGTTCCATCTTTTTTGTTCTTATGTTATATTATGCATGAATAATGCCATGATAATTGTTCTCATTACTTTCGTTAGATATCATCCATTCAATTAATTGTTTATTACAATTTAGAAATGGGACAAATAGCTTTATCCCTTTCTTTTTTTTAAGGTGGGCCTTGCAAAGAGGGGCAGAAATGCAACTCCATATTGGATAATCTAGAAAATATTGATGACGAAACGGACGACCATGGTATTCAATTTGTCACAACAGAGGATACAGGCTTGGCCAAGAAGTTTAAAATCTACAAGTTCCCTTCTCTAGTTTTCTTCAGAAATGGGGAACCACTACAATATACAGGTATGTAAGCTGCTTTATCAGAGTTACTACTACTAAGAATTCGTCACAACCATCCGGTACAATCGTCCAACACATTATTTTTTCTTGAAAATGGCGATGGCTTGGCAAACTTACGCAAACAGAAGTACTATTGCCTCGTCTATTTTATTTATTAGTTTCCAAATAGTATCGGAATTAAGAAACTTCAATCAAGAATTTAAATGCCTTTGAATCTCGAAATTAGCAAGCTGTTTCCTCGAGTTGACCAAAATGAGCACTAGTTGGAGCATTATTTACTATAACCACTTCGCTATGTAACCAGAAGTCAACACTAATTTTTCCTAGAAAACATCGATGCCTTCTCTAACTTATGCATACGAACGTAATATTTCCCTGTTTATTGTATATATTAGTTTTCATACGGCATCAGAATTAACAAACCACTATTTCGAATTTAGATGCCGTTGGATCCCAATTTCAGTAAGTTGATACCTCGTGTTTGATCCATAGGAGCACTAGTGGGGGCATTATTTGCTATAACCACTTCGCTATGTAAGCAGAAGTCAACACTAATTTTTTATAGAAAACATAGATGCCTTCTCAAACTTATGCACACAGACAAAATATTTCCTCGTTTTTTATTTATTAGTTTTCAAACGGTATCAGAATTAACAAACTACTATTTCGAATATAGATGCCGTTGGATCCCAATTTCAGCAAGTTGATACCTCGAGTTTGATCCATAGGAGCACCGGTCCGCACATCAAAGGCCAGATTTTGGTGAAAACAATGACTATGATCGTTTTCTTGTGCTGTTTACTGTTGTCCTGTTTTCATGTCCCGTGTTCCATTTTATACAGAAACGTTTTCGTTTTCTGTATAATCTATTCCTATGAAAGAGCCTGTTTAAATTGTTGAATCTCTCCCTCTTTTTTATATTTTACGTCACAGTAATAGATATTCAATTTTCCTTTTCAAGACAATTCTCATTGTTATCTGTCTTGTTCGAAGCCTTATTTAGGAAATGTCAATATTTGGATTCTATCTGCGAAATCCGAACTGTCACTTGTCTTCGTTGGAAACTCACTGTATTTGCATATCTTTATTAAAAGGAGCCCAGCCATGCTGCTCCAGCTAGAGGGAAAATCAGTCGGTGGATATAATATTGAATTAATAGATTGAAATGGGACTAGATACTTCGAGAAAAAGCTATCAGTTCGTTTTATTATGTTCATAGAGATATTCTTCTTATTTTCTAAATCGAAACATGATATTAAATAATTCAAAATATTATAAAATTCGAATTGTTTTTCTATATTTTTTTTGTAAATTACGTGCTGCGTTTCGTAATTTTTCAATTACTCTTCCTAATATCATGGTAATTATAGTACTGGTTCGAATTATTCTTACTCAGTGACAGTTTTCTGTCTTCACAGGATTAGGTTTTATTTTATTTTTATTTTTTTTTATTTTTTAGGTTTTATTTTATTTTATTTAATTCTACGTACTGTTTCACTTAATTAAAATTTTATTTTTTATCATTATACGTACTTATTATACGTAATTTATACGTAATTATTATACGTTTATTATACGTAATTATACGGAATTTATTATTATACGTACTTATTTTTCATTATTAAAATTTTATCTTAATTAACTTTTATTTTTAGGTTTTTTTTTATTTTATTTAATTCTACGTACTGTTTCACTTAATTAAAACACGACTGTGTTTAAACACGAACGTAATCTACGACTATGTATTTTATTTTTATATAAAGTAAATTTGAAAGGCAGTTTTCAGAGAGCTAGCTACTATATGTACGATGAAGCAAAGACCTGTTCTTTCATATCTGCATGGAAAAAGTGTGCCCAGTGTATACAAGGGAAGTAAACATATCAAAGGACACAATAATAGACAGTTCATGTATCGTAATATTATTCATTTTAGGTTATCTTGTCAGGTCAAGCCTCAAACTTAAAGAATAAGTATATGCTACATTGTGTGTTAATCACCCATTTAACTGGGAAGTCACAGTAGCTCGATAGATTTTCGGTTATTTTGGTATAATCCATTTTGCTGTATAAACTTTTTGTATCTTCCTTTTCCTTTACTGAATGATAAATAAATTATTTTTCACAATTCTATGTGAATTATGACTATTTTCTCTCCTGTGTTTTTTTTTCACTCATTTTGTAGATTGAATTAAAAAAACAAATGTTTTCGACTGAAAGTAAGGAGCAACATTAAAACTCAAAACAAACAGAAATTATTAAGTATATGAAGGGGTTTGCCTCCTCCTCAACACCTTGCTCTTTACTCCAAAAATTTTTATAGTACTTTTGAGAAAAGCTTCTTATTGTTCCAATTAAACGACTTTTGTGTTTCAGGAGTCGTTCTTAAGGAATTGGGAAAAAATTCGAACTTTAGCGTAAAGAGCGGGATGTTGCGGAGGAGACCCTTCATAAGTGCAATAATATCTGTTCGTTCTAAGTTTTAATGCTGCTCCTTACTTTCAGTTGAAAAAAACTTATTTTTTTATTTAATTTCTGATGATTTTTTTAATAATCCCAGGAAATTTGCCCCCACCTCCACGGAGAAATACCCTCCCTACGAATATATCCTCTATATAATTCAATCCCAGTGAAATTTCCCTTCCCATGGAAACTTCCCTTCCCTGGAAACTTCCCTTCCCATGGAAATTCCTCTGTGAAAAAAAAAAAAAAAACAGCAGAAAACTCGTCTTCCCACCCTAAAATGTATGCAAGCTTCCCAATAAACTAAAGAATTGTTTGATTACTTAGATTCTTTATCTTGACAGTTTTTGAAAATAGTTTTACTTTTAGAACATTAAAACTTGGAGCTTTTAATCCTCTTATAAATCAATGTTCATTGAGAATAGAAAAAGGCAAAATAGGTTTTCTTTTAAGCGGCTCAAAATTCAAGATATATCGACAAAAATGTTAGTTTAAACGCATGAAGGAACTTACTACACTCATTTTTTTCATTTTAGCCTTTCATTCCCCCTTATCCATCAAGAGATTTTAAAGGATAAGGGCTCTTGTGAGAATTCACACTGAGAGCTTCGTCTTCTGCTTGACCTCTTTTATCCTTTCAAACCTTTTGTCATTAGAACTGAAGAAGCTTTTATATTGTTTTTTATCCTTAAGCCTTTTGTTTTTAAATGAAGACACTTCACTTTTTTTTATTTTATGAATGTCTGACCTTTTAGAATACAAGTGGGAAATAGAATGCTTGTAACTCTTTTTGTATCAATCTTTTCTTTTTTAATCGTACACTGAATTTGGTCTTTAATAAATTTTTTTCTAAGTCCTTAGAAAATGTTGTAAGCTCTCAAAAGACTGGGATCTAAGATTTTAGGAATAGTAAGACATGAAACTCATGTTTGACTAAGACAAAAAAAACAATGAAATGTGTTACCCTAAATAATCATACAACTATTTATTCAAGAATAAATGCAAATATTGATAGTATTTATTTTTGTCACCTCTATTTTTATATATGCTTGGGGAAAAGATAAAAGGTCTAAGATAAGATTTATTGACAATGAATTAAGCATGTAACGAATATGGCCCTCAAATGAGGGGGAGTACATACAAGTCAATTAAAAATCGATTCAAAGAGAAAGAAAATAAACTTTAAAATAGCATCACCCAGCAAAAACAAATTATACAAAAGTTGAATGGAAGACAAAATATCTAAGCAGATTAAAAAATCCCATTGTTTTTCTTTTGCCGAAAAGCAAAAGAAGCCAATTTATTTTTCCCTTTTCCTTACTTTTCCTTGCGATGTTTTTTTTTCTTTTCAATGTTTCAATGCTTGGATTAAAATACAAATTTTGGTTAAAATATTATTATGTAAATTGAGCTTAGGCTTATTTTGATTTATATTAGATCTTATCTGTAACGCTGCAAGGTCAAAAAAACACGAAAAGTGTGTTATTCAGAATAACCGAAAAACCATTTATACGAATATAAATACAAATACTGGTATTATTAATTTTCTTTGCATCTGTTTTGACTGTTTCTTGAAAAAAAGATAAAAGTTATGCTTTTAACAAAAGAAAGACATATATTTATTCTTCTTAATTGTATTTTTTCTTGCTTTGCTTTGATTTTTTTTCCTCTGATTAAAATCCAAAATTTAGTACAGCATAGACAGATTTAATTCGAGCGTGTTTTAATTTTTTTTTTTATCTTGTTGATAATACTTCTCAGATTTTTTGCTTTGCTTTCATTATTTTTATTGTTCTTGCTTTACTTTTATTTTACTAAAGAGAGGCTGTGACTATCGATTCAAAATTATTTTCTTTCTTTTATTATTAGTGGCTTCACATTGTTCTATTATTGTTTTATTCATATATTTTTCCTCTTCACGTATCGTGACCGAGGTTTTAGTTGTATTAGAAGAGTTTACACTTCAAAGCTAAAGTACTGCTACCTGTAACAGTGAAAACCCTAGAATTAAATTTGGATTAAATTTGTATCACTTAGATATTGAATATTTTGTTTTGCAGGTGATTTACAAGACGAAGAGCAGTTACTTGAATGGATATTATCTGATTCTAATTTGGAATTACCAGATCAAATTGAAGAAATCAACGCAAAAATGCTTGCTAAAAAGATTGAATCTTCTCCAAATTTGGTAGTCTATTTCTGTAAGTTAATTTTCTATGATAATAACTTTTTCTGACTACTTCGAATTTAAGGGGTGGTCTTAGATACTTGGCAGATGGCTCATTGGATTAGAAATTGAAAATTGTAGTGCCTTTTTTAAAAGTAGAAAGAGATTGGTAAGACAAAAAGTTTCTTGGACTCATTGGTAATCTACGATATAGCTGAAAGGAAATAATATTTGTCACTAGTCCCCACTAAATAAAGACTTAATTAATTTGGTGAGTGAATATCTCACATTCCAATCTTCAGTGTAAAAAAGCAGTATAAACATCTTTAAATGCTATAAGTTAAAATTAAATTAAAAAAAAAACAGTTTTTTCAACTGAAAGTAAGGGGTGACATTAAAGCTGAAAACGAACAGAAATTATTCCCTATGTGAAAGGGGTGTCCCCTCCTCAACCCCTCCCCAACACCTCACTCTTTACGCTAAGGTTTTTATTTTTTTAAATAAAGCTGTGAGATAGAGTCAAACTTTAGCGTAAAGAGCGAGGCGTTGAGGAGGGGAAAGCCCCTTTTGATGGGTAAGACTAAACTTAATGAAAATTATATATTTGAAATCAACATAAAAATCTTATTCTTTTGATATATCTATTGGTACCAAAATTTCGTTTTTCAGAGTTTCAGTTACTATTGAGCCGGGTCGCTCCTTACTTACAGTTCGTTACCACGAACTGTTTGATAACTTTTCTAAAGCGTTGCTGTTTTTCATAAAGCGTTTTCCCTAATCCTTCAACAGTGTTGATGACAGCCTAGCTTCACAGCAAGTCTACATTTTCCTAATCTATACCAAGCTTTTTGTTTTTAACACATTCTTTTGTTAATCCTTATCTTCCCCGTATTTGATATGTACGAACAGTATCCTTTCTCATTTATCAAGTCTGGATTATCTTTTTCAAGATGAAGAAAAAGAAGCAGATGATGAGGCTATCTTGAAGGAGCTTGAGGACATCGATGATGAATGCGACTCATTTGGAATTGATTTTGTAAAGATATCTGACGATGGAATCGAAAAAGAATTCAATATAAAGGAACTTCCTGCTCTGGTTTACTTCAAAAAAGAGGTAACTTGCCTGTTCATTACAGGAAAAATAATAAATTTGATGGATATTTTTAAATGTTCCATGATGCACCCATGATGGAATGCAACGCTGATGTATCAGTACTAAGAATATACGTTTGAAAAATAGGGCACGTGTTTAAGCTACCAAGGAGGCTGGTAATAATTATGAGTTTAGATAAAAATAATAATTATATGCACATCGCCAAAGCTTTTTGTAGTGAAGTGGTGGACTTTAAACAATGCAGAGGTATTTCACAAAAGAGCTATTTCATTTATCTGGGAACACTCTCTAAATGATATTTCGAGCATTCCCACCATAAAATTTTCATTGAACAAAACTTTTGTGTATTTCAAAAGCTCTAGACTAATCAAATACATTTAAGGATGATTTTAATAGCTTCTTTGTGTGCATTGCTATTGAGTATTTTTTCCAGCCCCTCTCCCCTTCGCTTCTTCCTGCTTTGCTTCAGTACCGTAGTCCGCTTAAATTATCCTTTCATCAGAATTTTAGATTCGCACATGAAGTACAAACTTGTATAAATTTGAAAGCTGCTGCTCTGACTCTCGCTCCAGCTTCAGCATTTTAAAACTTTGACCTACTAAAAATTGTATGTCTTAAATTTTGAACGTTATTATCGAATAAAAAAATAGCTCCATCAACTAGCCTTTATTTCTAAGCAATAGTTCATAATACTTGAATTTTGTCAGCTTTACTAGCATTTCGTGAAAGCTTTGTGAAAACCCAGATTAAGTTCAGGTAAAGATTCTTTATGCTGAACCCTCATAATAAATTGAAGCCTTGATAACTACTAATTATCAAATGTCCACCGATAGTGCATAACAGGGTGATGCGGTGCAAACAGACGATGAGGAAGTGAGATACACAAGAAGGTACTCTTTTAGTAGTACTTACTTACTTGTACTTGATGGGGGACAGAAGCATTAGCTCTCTTTGGGGTCCAAAAGCTTTGTCATGCTGGTGTACGGTGGCCCCACTAGTGCAAGACAGGACTTGTCCCATCTCATTTTATACCATCTGAATCTGCTGATTAGTTCCAGTTTGACGGTAATGACAGCCATTCTTATCTTCTTCGGGCCCTTGCCCCCCCTCCCCAGGTAAGGGAGCCCTCTTAGTAACTTAGTGGACAAAACTGTTTTCAGGTCGTCTCAGGTCTTAATTTGATCGCAATTCTTAATTCGACCGTTTCTCAAGTATTGAGGACCATATGGCAGATTAAGGAGCACCCTGTTAAGAATAGAAGTCCCTCGTTCAGCTTTTAGCTGTGGCTTATTTGTGTCCAGTATATATTTAGGAGTTCCAAGAGATAGTTTGAAGCAGGAAGAGAAATCCTGCATGTAGAATACGCTAACAATGTGTAGCTCAATATGGTACTTTTTCCGCAATTCTGAATTTTTCGTTCGTTTGCTGAGTCTATGCGACTAAGTTCCTGTGACTATGCTAATGGGGATTAATCGAATACACTTAGAACTTTGATTTTGCTTGCTTAGATATTCCAGATTTCGTAAGCAATTAAGAGTACTGATGGAACCAATGACTTTTGTAGTTTGTTTTCTTCTTGAGTTAAACTTTTCTTTGTCTCTTGAGGAATTAATATGTCAGTAATGTCTCATCAAGGAAGAAAATCCTCAACCAAATTTAAACCAAATAGCATAATTTCAGGTTCATGCCTTTCCACCTTTTTCAAAGTCTAACTGTGAATAATCTGTTGACAAATCTAATTTACAATGATACAAGATGGATTAACCTTTCGAGAAGCAACCAAAACTGTGACCAGGGAACATGAGCATAGAAAGGTATTCTTTCTAAGGGAGGTTGGGAAAGGTTAACTATTCGGTCAGAGCAATCAGCTAGTGAGTGACGGATATACCTTTTCCTGGCAGAAATCAGCTTTACAACTTTAAACTCGGGATTGGATTTTCTGACCAATACAGCTAAATTTTTACAAAATTAAAATGAAATAAGATAATTTGGATAAATAAAATAGGAGTGGATGTATACTAATTAAAAATTTAGAGAGTGGTCTACGCTGTTATCAAAGTCCTTTATATGCACTATTGCATAGACTGGTAAAGCATTGTTTTTTATCTATCTTCTATTTAACCATGGAATAAAAATCTATGGAATAAAAAAAATTAAAACTAAATTTGCATATTAATTTTAGCAGATCTATTCCGTATATGAAGGGTACAAAAAAAGGGTAAACAACCGCGCATATTGCTCCTCCATTACAGTCTATTCAAAGCTTCCCTTTTTACACCCTCCCAAGAACTTCCAATTTCCTTTAAATCTTTTCTAACGACCTCTCCCCGCCCCGTTCGGAAACGACTCTTAAACAAGCGATTTTCTGACGAATCTGCATCCGTAACTTGCACCAAAAGGACAAGATACTTGTATCCCTGGATTCATTAGCCTCAGATCTATCCGTTCCCTGAGTCTCTGTGATTAGATTACGTGTTTATATCTTAAACGTACTTGTTAAGTTAATATTTAGTACTACGCTGATTTTGAATATGTCTGCATATCGTCTTACTCACATTTTTGTTGTTGTTATTTTTTTTCTTTTTTTTGAAGTTTTGATACTAATCTAAAATTCTAAGTTTTTTTCCAAGTTTTCTACTCCTTTAAATCATTTAATATCACCTTCTCCCGTCCCATTCAAGGGTATTCTGCTTTGTATTTCACCCAAGCTGCATTCCATATTAATTGACACACATATTATGCTGAAGCCCAACTGATCTCCTCAGGGCTCTAAATCCATCCTTCTAAAACCGGTTTTATAAGAGCTATTTATAGCTCTTTATACCAAAATAAAGCAATTATTTAGTCATGTGCTTTAATTCACTTCAATTTTTCTTAATTCAAATTTCAAAATGATTTCCTGATTTAAAGCTTTAAAACCTTCCGGCACTTCTAATGTAAAATCATTTAAACTTGAAATATACCCTTTTGGGTACGAAAATCTAATACTTCATTGGAGAATGTATAATAATTGTGCTGCTTACATGAATCTTTAACGAGAGGAGAATAAGTCCCATTTATTTTAAAAATCAGCTGTTCCTTCTTGCCATGATTGGTAAATATTGCCAATGCCCAAATACTATGTGACTGTCGCTCTGACAAGAAGTGGCAAGAAAGTACAGTGGGGTTCAACGAAAAGTGAATTAATTTCGTATAGCAGCTACAGAGCTGTAAATATCCCATTTTCAATTGACATTTAGGGACAAAAAAGAAAGCGGGTTAACCAATAAAAGTACAAAAAAATGGTTTTTCTAGAAGCAATCCCAAAACTGACTCATAGGGTAAATGTCCGTTTGGTTTATGGCAACAAAGCCTTAAAAATCATCCTTAGAGGTGATCTTATTAAGATGAAATTGTCCTAGAAAATCGTTATAAACACTAAATAACACCAGAAGTGAGAAGGAGAGCCTTTTTTTGACAAGATAAACGTCGTACAAATTTGTGTTGGGGCGGTAGGTCATCGTGTACAAGGGGGGTTCAAGAGTAATCAAAAAAGGGCAAATCTTAAAATTTATAATGATTGTCCTGGGGGATCTAGGGAGCACTGCATCCCTGGAGCCATAATTGCTAGACCTTGTGTATACTTTGAACAAGATCACTTGTCAAATTGTCAATATACAAATTGTCAATTGTTAGTTTGTCAACAAACGTTTTGCAAATACATCCATGCGTTCACAACAAAGAACAAAATTTCTTACTTCTTACTTTAAAAAAAGGCTCCCTTTCTTGCATACTTTGAACGAAATCACTTGCCAATTTGTCAGTTGACAAATTTGCCAATTTGTCAACAAATGTATTACAAATGAGTCCAGGTGTTCACAAATAAGAACACAAGTTTTTACTTCTTACTTAAAAAAGGCTCCCCTTCTTTCACACTTTGAGCAAAATCACTTGTCATTTTACAGTTAACAAATAGTAAATTGTCAATTTGTCAGTTGACAAATTTGAAATTTTTCAACAACCTTTTTACAAATGCGTCCAGTTGTTCACAACTAAGAACAAAAGTTCTTACTTCTTACTTAAAAAAGGCTCTCCTTCTTGCATACTTTGAACAAAATCACTTGTCAATTTGTCAGTTGAAAAATTTGTCAATTTGTCAACAAACGTTTTGCAAATGCGTCCAGGTGTTCACAACTAAGAACAAAAACTCTTACTTCTTACTTAAAAAAGCTTCCCTTCTTGCGTACTTCGAACAAAATCACTTGTCAATTTGTCAGTTGTCAATTGTTAAAATGTCAACAAACGTTTTGCAAATACGTCCATGCGTTCACAACTAAGAACAAAATTTCTTACTTCTTACTTTAAAAAAAGGCTCCCCTTCTTGCATACTTTGAACGAAATCACTGTCAATTTGTCAGTTGACAAATTTGTCAATTTGCCAACAAACGTATTGCAAATGAGTCCAGGTGTTTACAACTAAGAACACAAGTTCTTACTTCTTACTTAAAAAAGGCTCGCCTTCTTTCATACTTTGAACAAAATCACTTGTCATTTTACAGTTAACATTTAGTAAATTGTCAATTTGTCAGTTGACAAATTTGAAATTTGTCAACAAACTTTTTACAAATGCGTCCAGTTGTTCACAACTAAGAACAAAAGTTCTTACTTCTTACTTAAAAAAGGCTCCCCTTCTTGCATACTTTGAACAAAATCACTTGTCAACTTGTTAATACACAAATTGTCAATTGTTAGTTTGTCAACAAACGTTTTGCAAATACATCCATGCGTTCACAACTAAGAACAAAATTTCTTACTTCTTACTTTTAAAAAAGGCTCCCCTTCTTGCATAGTTTGAACGAAATTCACTTGTCAAATTGTCAACAAACGATTTGCAAATGCGTCCAGGTGTTCACAACTAAGAACAAAATTTCTTACTTCTTACTTTTAAAAAAAGGCTCCTCTTCTTGCATACTTTAAACAAAATCACTTGTCAATTTGTCAGTTGACAAATTTGTCAATTTGTCAACAAACGTTTTGCAGGTGGTCACAACTTTACGATTTATTATATTTGCCCATTTTTTTATATTTATCTAGGTTGCTTTTTACATTTATTTTATATTTGGTCTCGCTTTTATTTCTAGGAATCTACCCAATACGAAGGTGACTTAATGGACGAACAAATGGTACTCAAGTGGATTGTTGCCACAAAAGAAGCAAGCAACGATGTTATTGAAGCAGTTGATTCAAAAACGCTCGAAAATATGATTGCAGACGAAGATTTTCTTGCTGTCTATTTCTGTAAGTTTGAAATATTTAATTTGAGCTTATAGAGAAGCTGATTCTCAAGAATTAGTTTTTCTTCAGAAAGTGTGACAAGTTATAATATGACTAGAAAAAAAAGCAACATAAGCAATTGAATCCAAATTTAGAAAACTTAACTCCCTCGCTCCATATCATAAATATACACGGTGTTGTATCTTCAAAGTGTTGTATCACGGTGTTGTAGCTGATGACACTGGCTAACGTAAAATTAATGACTGATAGAGTTTTGTGCTCGGGAGGAACGGAATGTAAATGGTAATCTGCGTATGTTTTTTACTAAGTTATTATCAATAAACTTCAAGAATTTTCTTAAAAACGTTAGGAGGTGTCATTTTTTTTTTTTGAAGACACATTTAACCTTTAAAGCAATTAAACGCTTCCCATAGTTTTTGCTTTAGAATCCAAGCTTCTCCTGTCTGGATTTCTTGGGGTTGCTCTAAATATTCCCAACGGAAAATTGAGTTCTTCAAACATCCCCTGAAATTGACCTTCGTAAGTACGCGAACGTTAACATGAAATATAAATTGTTAATTTTTATGGATAGAGATTATAACTTGCAAACAGTTTCAATTAGTATTTATTAATAACTGAACAATTTAGTTTAATTTGGTTTTTGTTTTTTATTTGTTGGGCTTAACTTTTTTTTATTGTATTGCGTGTTATATCAAGTTCTTAGGGATTTTTCAAAGGCTGAAAATGATTATAAAAATCAACCTGAAATATCTGTCATTGTGTTTTGTCTCCTATTTTACTGTATTTCGTCATCAATTTACTAAGTATTCTAATTAGTTGTAAAGAAAACTAACTGACTGAAAAGGGTCGAAATTTTTTTTTTTATTTTGTGATCAATTTTGTTGCTCGGTCTGTTTTAAAATAATTCAAAATCAGGGTTTTAATCACAAAAAGGTTACTCAGTGAATCGTGCTCATGGCAAAATTTTAAATCTGAGGAGATGGGGGTAAAGTATATGAGAAAACAAACTGACAGGGTCACTTTACAAATATCTTTTTTGAAATTCCTAGGGAAGGGAGGGAGTAAATATAAGAAGAAACAAAATGTTAGATATTCTATTAATAACTGATAATGCGTGGCATTATAATAATTTTGATTTATGATAGCTATAATAAAAAAAAAATATAAAGACGACTCTGAAGAATCTTTTATAGTTTCTTCCTAGGTTTCCAAAATAAAAACAAAATTATACATCACTGAAGAAGTTTGGCTGGAATTTTTTCATTGTGTTTTATTTTCTGAGAATGAAAGTTACCAGGTTAGCATGGCCTTAGGGATACCTTCTAGAAAGAAAACACCCTCTAGACACCTAGTCATTTTTAAGGCTCAAGTAATCAAAGTTGTGTTTCACAAACTCATAATATTTTGGCGTTATCTCTTTAAAAACCCTTTTCCTGAAAGACTATAGAAATAATATTACTAGATTCTGCACGTCATTGTTATCTTTTTTTTGCTGCTATCTATTGCTTTTTCTAGCTTATGTGACTCTCGCTGCGGAGAAATTTAGGAAGCTATACATCAAGATATACATCTTAAAAAAAAGAATAAATAGTCTCGATAATTACTAGTCATTTTTGAGATTAAAATAGTCAAAAATTTGTTTCACGAATGTAAAATTTTGGTGTTTTTGTTCTTACAGTTCCTATATCCTTTTTTCGGTACTGGTGCGTTATATGGTCACTTTTATATATTGTACAAGGAAATCAGTTACGAAAAACCCGCCAGACGGGTTAATTGCAAGAGACCGCTATACAGAAATGCACTGCAAAGCGTGGTTTTCATTGCATTTTTGATACTTAAACTATTATTTTTGGGGGTTTAGGGGGGGAGGTACTTAGGTTAGGTTACGTTTTTAATATATGCTATGCTTTACGCCTCCACCCCCCAATTTGTAAATATATAGCCCAAATTTGTTTCTAAACTATTATATATTCATCCTATTTTATTTTATTTCATTAGCGTTTGACAAACTTGACTTTTTAGAAGTGCCCATATAATGCACCAGTACCCTTTTTTCTTTACCAATAGTTATGTTGTGTGAATGCTTAACATGTTGTGTGAGTGCTTCTAAAGAGCACTACTATAGAATTAATAGACCCGTTCATTGACCCTTCAAAGAACAGGTTTGAAAACACCTGTTCAATACACAAGCTGTGTTGATCTTAGGTGACTTGATGCTACATTGAGCTGTTATTAGTCGTTGTAGTATTCAATATGTTGCAATATGTACGTCAATTTCAATAAATATATGCAGTATGTACGTACAACACTCGAATATTTGAAACTAAAAATTAAACGTTGCTTATACGGAACAATGTAACCTGGCTTACCACTGGCTTACCAATGTGTGGTTTTAGATATGTATCATAATTATCGTAGTTTAAAGCATAATAAACTGCAATTTGGCCTTATACGGATAGGAATTTCTTGGTATATTTATTAATACAACGCTCGAAATTCTTTTATCATTGACTTTCCATCTTCTAACAGAAAAAATTTTAAGGAAAATTTGATGACTCTCAGATTAGGTCATTCTTAGGCCGTTCTATTGCAGACATCTTTCTTCATCTTTCAGACATCTGCTCTGATCAGTGGTCTAAGGACTGTGATAAGATTTTCATCAACGTTTTGCTGTTCATTTTCCATTTAGCAGCAAGCTGTAAGATTTTGCACTTTGAAGCAAAAACAGTAATCTGGGCAAAACGAAGTAAGATCTTAGATTTAAGATCTTAACCCTTTGATGAGTCAAAGAACGGGCTTAATGTCATTTGGTTTTGTACGTCAGTGTTGTCTCCTACTTATGCGATCTGTTTCAAAATTTTTACCTTTTGTTTTAGATGACTCTCGTTGCGGTGAAAAATGTGAAGCTATTCTTCAAGAGCTTGAAAACATTGATGATGATGCAGAACATGTTGGTGTAGGCTTCGTTAAATCAACTGCTGTTAACATTGCGCAAAAGCATGGTGTTAAACAGCTTCCAGCTGTTGTTTTCTTCGAGCAGGGAACGCCAACTATTTATGACGGTAATTTCTAAATTGTATTTCTTCACAAAAAAGGAAAGAATGTAAAATGCACATAGAACAAGAAAAATGTGGAAAAAAATCTTTCTACATTTTTTATATTTTCATGCTTTTATTAATAATCGAACAGGATCTGAATTATCAGACTCACTTACCTCTACGTTTTATGAACTATGAACAGGCATTTGGTTAAGCTGATCAAAAATCTTTACTGAAGGTTTAATTCTTATATGATATACTGGATATATGCACATTAAAGTAATAAGTGCAATGAAAAGTTTTTGCTAGGAGGAGTTAAAGGCAGTTCAAAGAAGATTCGAAATTAACAAGGTACAAGTTGCTGGTAGCTACTGATACCTCATAAGATGGTAAAAATTAAAACAGTGGATGCGGTAAAAACAGTTATTAGGCTTCTGAACTATCTTGGCTGTAAAGTTAGGGATAATTTAGTGAACATTATAAATAAGATTTTTGAAAAGGGGAAGTATCGAATAATTCCGGAAATTTTTAATAAATCCTCATAATAGAACTGTGATGACAGTAAGTGTGTTAATTTGAGAGCTTGATTTCTTTAGGAAGAAAATTACTTAGAATGATGATATCTTTAGGCTTAAAGATTGCGTAGATAAAGCTTAAGAGAAGAATAGTATGGTCTCAGGAAAGGGAGGGATGTGTTTACCAGAATGACACTTTTAGTAATGATTGAGGAGTGTCTAAGTATTTTAATTAACCTGTCTTAGGGCAGTTATGGTTTTGTAAAGTGACTGAGCATCGAACAACAGGCTTTGCGAAAATCACAGTTGGGTAAGTCTATAATAAAAGAAAAAGTAAGATTATTAAATCCTTTTCAATTGATGAAAGGTGACCTTTTGTCAAAATTCAAACTTTATCGCAATGTGGCTGAGATCAATCAATTCACACTATATCTTTGAGCGGAGTGGGAAGCGGTAATTTAATTTTTGTTTTGAAATTTTTGTTTCAAAAATTTCAAACCAAATTCAATTTGACTTTAAATATCTGTTATTTTATTGATATAACTTTGATTTGTCTAATTGTCTATTATCTAATTTAAGTTTTATACTTTAATTATGATCTAAATTTATGCGCTAACAATTTTACAATTTAAATTTTATGCTTGAAGCAGCCTCATTCAAATTTCACTTATTGAGCCTTTGGGTATCTATTTTATTTATTCTCGATTTTTTATTAATTATCTGTTTTTTATAATCTATTAAAATCGGTCTTCTTACATATAAAAACCACTTTCCATATAAAATTTTGTTTCATCCGATTCATTTTAGTCGTTTGAAATTTTAATTATATTTACTTCCATGTTTAAATTTAGCCATGTTCAGTTATGCCATGTCAGCCAAGTTCATTTAATGTTACACATAGACTTACAGACTGCCCAAGTAATCCTGATATTTTTGTTTCTTTTTTTGTCACCATTGATTCTGAAAAGATTAGAAAACACGAAGCATATTGTATTTTGATAGTAAATTTAGCCATGTTAGCCATATTTATTTAGCCATGATATAAAATTTAGCCATGTTAGCCAAGTTCAATTGATGTTACACATATGATTACCGACTGCATTAGTAATCCTAATATGATTTTTTTTTTTTTTTATCTTTTTTGTCTTCATTGACTCTGAAAAGACTAGAAAGCACAAATTATTATGTTTTGTGCTAGAAAGTTTAGCCTTGTTGGCCATGTTCATCCCGCCATGTTAGCCATTTATAAGCTATGTTGGAAAATCTAGCCATGTTAAAAAATCTAGCCACGTTGGCCAAGTTCAATTAATTTTACTCATAAGCCTTTTTTGTCATCATTAACTATGATAAAACTAGAAAACACACAATATTATGTTTTGTGTTAGCAAACTTAGTCCTGCTAGCCATGTTCATTTAGCCAGGTTAGGCATTTGTTAGCCATGTTGAGAAATTTAGCCATGTTAGCCAAGGTAATGTAATGTTATACATAATCTTACACTTAACAAAGGAATTGAAGCACACTTTTAGCACACAAGCATAGGACAGTAGCCTCTCTTTTTCTTTACAACTTACAAAGTCTATACTGCATATAAGTCTAGAGTAAAACACGAGTCTATATAAGTCTATGATAAGTTAATAATATATCTCTACGTAATAAGTCTCTATAAAAACAAGTTTTTTGAGGCTATATGCAAGTCCCTATATAAGTCTAAAACAAAATATACTGTCTTTTTAAACACAGCACTAGTTGCATGCATAGAATGTCTATGTGAGGAATGCGGAACTAGTACTTCGTTGTCTCATAACATTGACGCATGTTCTACACTTTTTTCGATAATTTTTACAAATTTAACAATTTGGGTATTAACACCCTTGCGTTTGTCAAATTTTGGGCTTGAACCATCGAATAGGCAACGACTTGGGATAAGAAATTTGTTATTTAACTTTTTTTTTACAATTTTGAAAGAAAAATCTTGCCTACAAACAGTGGTAGGAGAGTGGGCTATAACTTTAAGATAACCTATGTGTCTAAGAAAAAATGCATGCTTATCCTATTAAATTTATTTCAATGCCAATTGCAAAAGCAGGAGATATGTACAATTTTTGTCAAAATTGACTTGATATTGAAATTTAGACTGATTAAAGTTGAAATGTAGGATTTATTGACAGAGTTAAGTGAGGGTTAGTAAGTCTTATCTGTGTCTCTGCTTCTCTTACAAAATTATGGAAATTGTACAAGCTTCCTATTTTGTTTTAATCGCTGATGCTCGTAAGCCAGGAGCAGAAGTAACAAAGTTTGGAAGAATGGAAAGATAAGTCTGCAAACCAAGATTAGAATATTGGAAGCTACATTGATGACTATTGGAAGCTACAGGGGGGGGAAAAAAATTTGCCCCCCCCCCGCCCCTGAAAATGTATCCATACATACGAATAACAAATACTATACGCAAACAATAGGAAATTTTTAACTTAAGGACCTTTCCCTTGGGGCTGTGGGGGGGTCATGTTATACCCGAAGGCATAGTTATTGGCCTTTTCAACTTCGATGAACGAAATGGCTATCTCAAATTTTGATCGGACGATTTTGGGAAAAAAGGGCGGGGAAGGGGGCCCAGTTGCCTTCCAATTTTTTGGTCTCTTAAAAGACACTAGAACTTTTATTATCCGTTCGAATGAGCCCTCTCCCAATATTCTTGGACCAATGGGTCGATACGATCACTTTGGGAAAAAATAGACACGCATCCGTGATGTTTCTTCTGGCAAAAAATACAAAATTCTATATTTTTGTAGATAAAAGTTTGAAACCTCTGAAATGGGGCTTGCTGATATGCTGAATCTGATGGTGTAATTTTCATTAAGATCATTTGACTTTTAGGGGGTGTTTCCCTCTTTTTTGATAGTCACAAAAATTTTCTCAGGCTCGTAATCTTTGATGGGAAAGACTAAACTTAATGGAATATATATATTTGAAATCAGCATACAAAGGCAATTCTTTTGATATGTCTATTGATATCAAAAATCTGTTTTTTAGAGTTTTGGTGACTATTGAGCCGGGTCGCTCCTTACTTACAGTTTGTTACCACGAGCTGTTTATAATACAATTAACCGTAGACTAAGAAGACATTCCAGTAAAAGCAAAGATATTCCATAATGTGAGACTCCTGATAAGCCCTCCAATATAATTTGTGTTCTTTACA
This sequence comes from Artemia sp. Qi Xiang Cuo, assembly GCF_049724085.1. NCBI lineage: Eukaryota > Metazoa > Arthropoda > Branchiopoda > Anostraca > Artemiidae > Artemia > Artemia sp. Qi Xiang Cuo. Next base: position 37,991,284 of record NC_142813.1, on the reverse strand, counting down.
ACCCAAAAATCACAACAAAATTTAAAAAAAATTGCACAAAAAATAATCTGTATGTAGTTTTCGCTAATAATTTTAAAATCACAAATTTCTTAAACTCCAGTAAAGATAAAACCCCAGTTACACGCCAAAGAGGGGTTTATCAAATACCATGCTACTGTGGCAATTACTATGTTGGCAGAACTCATCAGAATCTAGAAAAACGGCTGCACCATCATAAAAAAGACATAGACAAAGCATTGATTTCTAATAGTTCTAATAACCCCTTTGATTCTGCTTTAGCTCGTCATATATTTAATAATCCCATTCACAGTATACTTTTTGAAAAATCTTCTCTCATTAGTAATGATTTGGAGATAAGACAGGTGGTTCGGGAATCAATTGAATTAGACTCAAAATAAATAATAACATCTCTTTAAATAGAAACTTGGGGGAATAATCACTAAATTCTTTATAGTCAAATTTTGTTAAAAATAACCTAACAAAATATTTTACTAAGCCAATTTGTAAGCCAATTTGTAAGCCAATTTGTAGGCAAGAAAAATCTTGCCTACAAACAGTGGTAGGAGAGTGGGCTATAACTTTAAGATAACCTATGTGTCTAAGAAAAAATGCATGCTTATCCTATTAAATTTATTTCAATGCCAATTGCAAAAGCAGGAGATATGTACAATTTTTGTCAAAATTGACTTGATATTGAAATTTAGACTGATTAAAGTTGAAATGTAGGATTTATTGACAGAGTTAAGTGAGGGTTAGTAAGTCTTATCTGTGTCTCTGCTTCTCTTACAAAATTATGGAAATTGTACAAGCTTCCTATTTTGTTTTAATCGCTGATGCTCGTAAGCCAGGAGCAGAAGTAACAAAGTTTGGAAGAATGGAAAGATAAGTCTGCAAACCAAGATTAGAATATTGGAAGCTACAGTGAGAATATTGGAAGCTACAGGGGGGGGCAAAAAATTTGCCCCCCCGCACCTGAAAATGTATCCATACATACGAATAACAAATACTATACGCAAACAATAGGAAATTTTTAACTTAAGGACCTTTCCCTTGGGGCTGTGGGGGGGTCATGTTATACCCGAAGGCATAGTTATTGGCCTTTTCAACTTCGATGAACGAAATGGCTATCTCAAATTTTGATCGGACGATTTTGGGAAAAAAGGGCGGGGAAGGGGGCCCAGTTGCCTTCCAATTTTTTGGTCTCTTAAAAAGACACTAGAACTTTTATTATCCGTTCGAATGAGCCCTCTCCCAATATTCTTGGACCAATGGGTCGATACGATCACTTTGGGAAAAAATAGACACGCATCCGTGATGTTTCTTCTGGCAAAAAATACAAAATTCTATATTTTTGTAGATAAAAGTTTGAAACCTCTGAAATGGGGCTTGCTGATATGCTGAATCTGATGGTGTAATTTTCATTAAGATCATTTGACTTTTAGGGGTGTTTCCCTCTTTTTTGATAGTCACAAAAATTTTCTCAGGCTCGTAATCTTTGATGGGAAAGACTAAACTTAATGGAATATATATATTTGAAATCAGCATACAAAGGCAATTCTTTTGATATGTCTATTGATATCAAAAATCTGTTTTTTAGAGTTTTGGTGACTATTGAGCCGGGTCGCTCCTTACTTACAGTTTGTTACCACGAGCTGTTTATAATACAATGAACCGTAGTTTAAAAAGACATTCCTGTAAAAGCAAAGATATTCCACAATGTGAGACTCCTGATAAGCCCTCAAATATAATTTATGTTCTTTACACCCCAAAAATCACAACAAAATTAAAAAAAATTGCACAAAAAATAATCTGTATGTAGTTTTCGCTAATAATTTTAAAATCACAAATTTCTTAAACTCCAGTAAAGATAAAACCCCAGTTACACGCCAAAGAGGGGTTTATCAAATACCATGCAACTGTGGCAATTACTATGATGGCAGAACTCATCAGAATCTAGAAAAACGGCTGCACCATCATAAAAAAGACATAGACAAAGCATTGATTTCTAATAGTTCTAATAACCCCTTTGATTCTGCTTTAGCTCGTCATATATTTAATAATCCCATTCACAGTATACTTTTTGAAAAATCTTCTCTCATTAGTAATGATTTGGAGATAAGACAGGTGGTTCGGGAATCAATTGAATTAGACTCAAAATAAATAATAACATCTCTTTAAATAGAAACTTGGGGGAATAATCACTAAATTCTTTATAGTCAAATTTTGTTAAAAATAACCTAACAAAATATTTTACTAAGCCAATTGACAATAGTATTGAACCCGTTACAAAAAGGCCTTTGAGGCTAGCTGAAAAAAAACAAAACAAGATTAGCTTTAAAAGCTTGTATTTAATTATTTTATTCTATTTGGTTTGAATGAAATTACCATCCCACATCATTTTCTTTATCGGCCCTGGTTGAGCTTCGTTGAAGTAAGTATGCTAGGGCTGTTTTAAAAGTTTTTTAAAAATATTTTTAGTTTAAAGTTCGCATTTTAATGTAAGTAGGTTTTATATATATATATATATATATATATATATATATATATATATATATATATATATATATATATATATATATATATATATATATATATATATATATATATATATATATATATATATATATATATATATATATATATATATATATATATATATATATATATATATATATATATATATATATATATATATATATATATATATATATATATATATATATATATATATATATATATATTTGGTGTTGTGCTGAAGTCGGTCCTTGGACATAGGGTAGAATTATTCACTGAATTGAATTCTACTGTCTTGAGAAAATTTCCCTATTGTTTCTAAGTTGTGCTTATTTGTTATTGAAAGGCAGTGTGGTCTTCGTCACTATTTACTTTCCTTTTTATTTTTTTAAATAAAAGAAATTCACTTTTTTATTCTTCCATCCACAAAAAAATATTCAAAAACCCTACAAAGAAATATAAGAAGATAAAAATTGAGAATTATTTTTATTTAAAACTTTTGTAAATGCATCAGGCGATTTTCATAGATGCTGTTCGGGAAGAGGAACATAACTATGAAAATTTTAAGCTAGGAGTGGAAAATCAGGAAATACACATAGATGCTGTTCGGTAAGATCAACATACCTATGAAAATTTTTGACTAGGACCTGAAAGAATCCAAAAATCTAGCAATGTTAGCATCACAATTTGCGGGTGACAAATCCACACATAAAAGTACAAAGACACATTTTTTCAGCATTCCGAGTGTGTAACTAGTGTGAAAAGACAAATATGGAAAAGAATTTTTTTGAGAATCACAATTTATTTTCTATACTCAACAAAGTTTCCTTTCGCCCGTTGTCTAGCCTTGCCCCAAACTTTAAGAATCGGAATAACAGAAAAAAAAACGCAACAAAAAAAAGCAGAAATAAAAGCAAAATAACCTAAAATAAAATAAATGAAACCAAATTGTAGAAAAATAGCCTAAATAATAGACTGTAAAATGAAACATATCTAAGGTGATAAGGTCGTAGTGCTCAACCTAATCCGCGTAAGTCATAGCTTAAGAGAATATTTCCAATTCTTAGACAAATGTAAGCTACCGTATTTCGAAATATCAAATTCTCGGAATTTCCATTATAGACCTAGTTTATGAGCGTTGCCACAATACAGATGTTTCAATCCAAAAGATTAGTCCAAGAAGTTGAAATTATAATTTTTGCAATTCAAGTGTTGAAAAAACATGATAAGGTTGGATCTCTTAACACATCCATTATATCGTGCGTTCTTTGATACTTACAAAAGTTGAATGGAGGTAAGGACACAGAACTAAAACGTAGCCATGCATAACAGTATATTTGGAGCAACAGAAGGCAAGGTTATATTCACAATCAGGGGTGAATCTCCAGAATTTTATTGGGGGTGAGGGGTAAGAGGGGTCCATATCTGGATAGTCAAAGGGCATGGGATGTATAATATTTATTCTCCGCATTATTGGGGGGCAACTGTCCCCCCTTGCCACCCCCAAACGATGTCCCTGTTCACAATGAGTCGTATAAACTATTTGTTATGATTATTTGTTTGAAAATTCGTTTCATAAGACAAAGAGACGAGTCATAAAGAAACAAAAGTTAAAAAAACGTACAAAACTCGCAACAATAAATGCTAATGAAGACAATAAAACTTGTGAAGATAACTCATTCTCTTCGAAGGAATAAGAAAAAAATACTTGAAGATCCTTCAAAATATTATTTATATTTCAGGAAGATTGTGCATAGCCCCTTCCTTAGTTTAGAATAACTTCTTAAAACTCTTCCTTTATGCACAGGTCCTTTGATGGATGAAGATAAAGTTATTAAATGGCTTGTCGTATTAAAGAGTAAGCATAACTTTTGCATGTGCTTTTAATTTGCTGTGTTTAAGTTTAAAACTTAATTTGATTGTAGTTTCACCGTGTTGGTACTTTGCACTAGGACAGGTTTTAAATTGACAAGTTTATTATAATTCATCATAGTAGCTTAAAGAAGGTAAATTTCGTTTTTTCTTATTCAATAAAGAGTGCCAAAGTCACAAAACTTCGAATGCATATGATCCGTGTTTTTTTTTTTTTTTTTTTTTTTTTTTTTTTTTTTTTTTTTACCGGCTATTGGTACATGGAATAAAATCTAACAGAACCAGCCATATTAACCTATGAGATCTTATGAATTTTTTTTTTAATGATTCAGTGATTGCTTTATGATCCGTGTTTTTTTTTTTTTTTTTTTTTTTTTTTTTTTTTTTTTTTTTTTTTTTTTTTTTTTTACTGGCTATTGGTACATGGAATAAAATCTAACAGAACCAGCCATATTAACCTATGAGATCTTATGAATTTTTTTTTTAATGATTCAGTGATTGCTTTCAATAAAACGGAAAATGTATTCTATGATTATATGGAAAACAAATACAGAACAATCTTGCATGTGTTTGCTCTAGCTTAAAATATGCCGGAGGTTTACATTGGAGGTGTGCCAATTTGCTCAATGTTTTTTTTTTATGGCATCTTTTACCGTATCAGGCTTGTAAAATGTAGAGCCTGGTTTTTCTCTAAACAGCCTTTTAAATAGGTCATTTCCCTAGAAGGGTGTCTGTTGAACTTCCTTTTAAAGGAATCAAAAGACAAATTATCAGGGATAATCTTTTTCGGGAGAATATTCAAATTTGAGGTGAGTGTCTTGCAAAGGTGTTCTTGAAATAATCAGTGCTGGCTGTCTCCTCTTGTTTAGCCTAAATTCTATTTATTTATTATAGTGTAGAATTGTAAAGCTGGAGTAAAACAAAGAATTTAGATTATGCATGGTGTACGTACCAAGGACAGAGTGTTTCCTGAAACTTGAAAATTTATAAGATGGAGTATAATTTTTTTTAACAAACAAAAGCTTGTTTTCTCATTTATTGGAATTGAAGTGCACATTGAATACTTATCGAATATGTAAAAATAACTTGGATTTATTTTAAGGAAGTGTGTTAAATATTAAGAATAAGGTAGTGTTAAATATAACATTGTTTTATTTTAAAGCAAAATTTCAATATTGATTTTAGGTCTAGAGGGTATAATTCTTGTCAACTGATTAGTTTGCTATTTTGTCAACTTAATTTCAACAGACATGGTGTACACGTTAACTTCTCTTATGCTTGACCTGACTTAACTCCTAGGTACCCTCATTAAATTCTATTGTTCAAGTTCTTTTAATTTCTCATTAAATCACTACAAGCGAAATAACACTTGTACAATATGAATCAATGGAAAAGAAAATATTTACAGAGGGTGCCTACACAGTGAGTTATACTCGAAAACAGGCACCCTAAAAAAAAAAAAAAAAAAAAAAAAAAAAAAAAAGAGAGAATAATAATAATGACAAATGATGAAAAGAAATAATAATACATTAGATATACTCGGAAGAGAAATGAGACACCACACTGAACCCAAAGCCCACGCGTCAAATCAAAATATTACCACATAATTAAAGTTTTATCAACAATAGCACCGGCCTACATGACTTCATATAAATAAATAATTATCTATAATTATTTATTAGATATAGTTTGAATTTAGCTTTAGAAACTGGAATAGAAAAACGCGAATCTATATTCTTTCATAAATATTCCAGAACTTTATTATTGATTTTTTAGAAGAGAATCTGGATCTTTCAGTTCGGATTCTAGGGCAAGGTAATTTGGCTGAACTTCTTCTTAAACGATAATTATTCTGGAAAAAAGAAAGTAAAGAGAAGTTACTAGAATTTAAAGCCAATGGTAATAATTCTTTTATTTGTTTTAGTCTGAAAAGAACACAATGTACAGGAAGGACTAGATCAACTGGCAATATTCTTAAAAATGTATAAAGGCTCTTAATAGGGGATTTATCAGGGAGGGAAGATGGGGCAGGAAGGAGTGCTTTTAACGTACGAAAGGCATTATTTTGAAGACGTTGAAGGGGCTTAATTAGAGATTTGAAAGTATTTAGATGAACAATCGGACAATAAGTAAAATAAGAATGGATTAGAGAATAATAAACTGACTTAAGAGCAGGGAAAGGGAGGTTGAATTTTAGATACCGCAGTAACCCCACATTCCTTCCTAGCTGTATCCTTAGCCTATCAAGATGAAGTTTCCAAGATAAATTTGCATCAACTGTTAGCCCTAGATACTTACAAGACTCCTTCCTGGCAATGGTAACTAGTTCTCCGTTAAAACGGACAGATATTTGGGAAATAGACAGTACGGCATCTGAAATTCGAGAGAAGATGATAAAATTGGTCTTCGAAGAGTTTAACACCATGAGGTTGTCAGCACCCCAATGTAATAGCTTCTTTAGACCAAAACAGAGGTTTTCTCTGACGGTTGATTCATCTCTACCTGTGACAGAATTAGCCGTGTCGTCTGCAAATAGTAGAGCAAGTTCCTCATCGATGATAGTGTCCAGAAGGTCATTGGAGTATATTAAAAATAATAGTGGTCCAAGAATTGAACCTTGTGGTACTCCTACCTTTTCAGAACATGGCGTTTTTACTGATCTTACAGCACCTCCATCCACAAATTGATTCCCACCACTGAGGTAAGACTGAATGAGTAAGAGAGCATTACCTCTAATTCCGCAGTTGTCAAGCTTATCCAGAAGAATCAGATGACAAATCGTGTCAAACGCTTTTTTTACATCCACAAATATTGTAGCTGGTATCACATCACGGTCCATTGCATCATTCGAAAACTATAGCAAAACCAATATAGAATGTTCGATTGAGTGCCCAGGCCTAAATCCAAACTGATGCTTGTTGAAGAAGCTAGACTTAGTCAGATAATTCACCAGTCTGTTGTAAATGCAACGCTCCATAATTTTCGAAAAAGCAGAAAGAATAGAGATAGGGAGGTAGTTTGAAGGCAGCTTGGGGTCGCTACCTTTGTGGAGCGGTATAACTTTCGCCGACTTGAAGACAGTAGGAAAGATGCCATCTTTAAATGAAGAATTGACGATGTGTGCGATAACGCCGACATAGCAATCGATGGTCTTCTTTATGAAGTAATTTGACGACCCATCTGGACCTCCGGAGTGACCGTTTTTCATGGCTTGAACAATCTTCAGCAGTTCGTCCTCAGTGACTGGCGACAGAAACATAGAGGAGCAAGAAGGCGAAGGTAGGTATTTTTTGTAATTATCCGTGACGACAGTTGAAAGGCCATAAGCTTCCTCTATGGTTGCTTCTCCAATGCATGCAAAAAATTCATTTAACGTGTTGGCTACTTCTTGTTGGGATATTGAAGATGTTCCATCAGGCTTGGTTATGATCTCAGGAAACCTATTAGTTTTTTGTTTATTCAGGCATTCATTTATCAGTGTCCATGTCTTCTTTGGCGATCTTTCTGCTTCATGAAACTGCTTATGGTAGTAAGCCTGTTTAGCCTTCTTGAGTAGGGTTGTCAGAGTGTTTTTATAATTCTCGAATTCCGTACCAAGTACATCAGGATTATTAATATATTACCTGAATAGCATATCCTTGTGTTTAATACTGGTTAGTAAGCCTTGGGTGATTCAAGGCTTTTTCGGGGTCGCATACCTGGAGCGCTTTTTGGAAAAGGGGCAGGCAGAGTCAAGGGCAGAAGAGAATTTCTCAATAAATGGGGTAACCATTGCATCTGGGTTGGCTTCTTCATAAACTGAAGTCTAGTCGCTACAAGCCAATTTAGCTCTCAAATTTTGTAAGGATTTATCATCAATAGTCCTTCTTACTTTTATATTCGGGTTAGATTTCAGTCTATTTATCAAAAATTCACCAAGTAACAAGAAAGATCCGGTTCATCAGTTAATACGACATAACTCGAATGTAGATTGACATTCGTAAACATATTGTCAATAATTGATGCCGACTGTTCACCATTACGTGTTGGTATTCTTGTTGTTGGAACCAATCCGGCAGAAAAGCAAGTAGTTAGTAAATCTACAGGTAGAGATCTTAATTCTTGGGACTCCGAACTCACCAGTCCCAAATCTATATTAAAATCACCCATAAAAACCACTTTATGGTTCTTAAAATTCATCCCTTGTGTTAGATCATTCAACTTACGAATAAAATTTGACGCACTTGACGCACTTCTTCTTACCAGACTTGATCTCAACCATTAAAAATTCAAACTCCATCTCTTGATACAAATCATTAAAATCCGTAATTTTACGGATAGGAAAATTCTGGTCAATAAACACGGCAAGTCCACCTTTCGAACGGGTAGACCTGTTTCTAGTTACTATCCTGTACCCAGATACACCAACCAAAGAACTATCACCACCACTAAGAAAAGTCTCACATATTCCCAGAATACCAATACGATTACTATAAAGGAATGAGGATAGAAAACCTAAACTACTAAGCACTCCTCTACAATTCCAAAACGCGATACGGGATGATTCTAACTGATCAAATGGATTAATTTTGTAATTATTTGTATATTTTCCACGATTAAACGACTGTAGAAAAAGATCAAAACTCTCACCTATAGTTGATCATACTGATTTCAAATTTACATTTAGGTAACGTTGCTATTTCTCAAAATTATAGGGTCGGTCGCATGTTCTCTCAATTAAAAACTAATATCATAATAATATCATACACATAAAACTTACTAAAATCAATATGAAATGATAGGCTAATGAGTAAAAGGTGGTACCTCGGATAATTCCCAGCATACAAGGAGTGAGAAGGTCGCCTAACTAGATCCAAATTAAACTATAGCAATACAGACATTTGGGTCTCAAATCTTGACAGCGCAACAACAAGCTTGTTTGCTGCGGATGGAAAAAACGAGCAGAAAAAGAACTTTTTTTGCACAACTAGAGCTAGACAGAAAAGACGGAAATCATGAAAATAATCACACATAATAACAAGGCACAAAAAACACACCATGACGCGATCAATTCCTATCTCTTTTTTCAGTCGCGGAATATAATAATAAATCAAAATCGATGTCACAACTAATCCATTAACTAATTTGGACGCTAGACCACGAAGACGAAGCAGATCCTTTAATTTCAAGCCATATGTCAATGCCTTTTCGACGAACCCGAGAAGACGTTATTTCACCTTTCGTTTTTATCTCACGTGCTTTGGCCAATAGCTCACTTCTTCGGATATTCAGTTCAGGCGGCAAGTCTGTGCAAATAACGATACCACTGGCCCTAAGTTTACCGACGTTTGACATTATAGCTTGAATCTCATTTTCGGACCCTAACGATGCAAGCAAAGGCTTCGCTTGCTTTTGCTTACTTTTGCGTTGGCGAGAGTCAGTAATACGAGTATTTGCCGAACGAGAAGTAATGCGATAGCACTTCGTTATCATTACTGGCTCATGAATTCCTAGCTTATTCACAAAAAGGTTTTTCACATTAGCTTCAGGCGTTTCATTAGATTTTTCTTCCGGTAATCCGTGAATCAACAAGTTAAGCTTTCGGTCTTTTACTTCAAAAGGAAGCAATAGTCTCTTTAGAGCTTCAGATTAAAGCTTCTGCTCCTCTAGTGCAGATTCTAGTTCAACTATTCCTGAATCACCACGTTATTGCATCACTTTTTAACGACGCAACTTCCGCCGAAATTGAGTCTAGCTTGCTGGAAAACTCCACCTGAGACGCAATTATCTTGTCCAGTTTTTCTCTGAATAAATTAACAAATTTGTGGGATGACGACTGAGTGAGTATGACATCTTTAAATACGTCAAAATTCGCCAAGTGAAATCTTTAGTTTATTCCGTGACAAATGGTACTCTGATTACCTTAATTGGTATTTCACTTGGCAAATATCCACAAACAGGTAGCACAGATGCAATTACCCTAGGTTCACACAGATGTTCACACAGGAGCGAAATTCGCCCGTCGCCATAATTTAGTTGCCAACTTTGGCAATTTTAGTTGCTTCGTCAAGCAACTACCCAGAGTTGAAAAAATCCAACTTTTATCGGGCAACTGAGCGATTTTTCGAGCAATTTTTTCAAAACAACAGCAACGATGGGAGAAACAAATGAAAACAATCAAACTGAGCAGTTAATTATGGCTGTCCAGAGTAGCTCGTCGTAGTCTACATCTTCACCTTGAAATTAATACAAAGTAGATTGCGATGTTTACCTGGAACACCCTCCAAGTGTAGGGTGCACCTGAGCATTGTCGCCTACTATTGTTTATGCCCTACACAAAACTAATATGAGCACAGCAAACTCTTGGTTTTTATCAGCAAGAAAAAGTAGTGTTCAACTCACTGTATTTCTCTTCTTCTTTCGCCTTCTCACAGCAAGGGAAAGAAGTAAAACATCATTCTGATCCATTTCAACCACGCTTTTTTAATTTTGAATATTTTGCGGGTAAAAGTTGGACGACGTAAAAATCCTGTGTGAACATAACGGCGACTAAAATTGCTCATCGATGCAATTGACGAATATTGCCTATCGCAGCAACTGCTTCTGTGTGAACCTAGAGTTACTCAAGCGTTGAAATGTAGTTTTTGAATAAATCCTCTTTGAAATAAGCCCTCAAGAAAGGGTTTCTAGTAAAGTGTGGTAGGAAATGGGAATCCAAGGGCTCAGAACTTTAAGAAAATACGAGAAGCTACTGTTTCTGAAGCTTCGTTTTGTGTCAGAGCGATGTCGTCACCTGTAAAATTTAGAACTAAATCTCAAATTTTCCGGGTAAGACAATTTGTTCTGCTTATTCTGGTAATAACTTAAATAAAAATATTTTCTAAGAAAGAAGTTCTTGAAAACAGAAGTAAAGAACCACAAGAAAACACAAAAAACGCAAGACTAGCAGAAATTAACACATATAATAAATCAAAGTTAATGAACAGAAATTCCTATCAAAAACAATAAGTAGAACAACAGGGAAACTTTTTATACAAGACAATGGAACGCAATTTTAAATGAATATTTCGACCCTATATCCAAGGGCTGTCCTCAGCAAAACAAACGAGAAAAAAACAAAATGAAAGAAACTCACATTAAAATTCAATCATTAAAACGGAAAAAAGTTTTTTTTAATTTTCAAAACAGTCCTAGCATCATACTTCATGGAAGTCCAACCAGGCTATTCATGCTATTTAATTCCTCTCAATGAATAAAAGAATTTCGAAGCGAAGAGGAATACTGTTCTAGATACTGCTATAGATACGATTTTTTGTATTTCCATTGAAAAGACGAAAAAATCAATCCCTCCCCCTTCTATATGTAGAAAATTTTTTTTGCATTTTATTAAAAAAGAAAACTGATCTTCCATACTTAGTTTTGGAATTAAACGTAATATAAATCACTAAAATTAAGCCTTTGCGTTACTGGTACACGTGAATGAATATTAAACACTGAGTTGAGAATATTCTAATAATCACCATATTCGGCAGTCCGTCTGCTAGTATTGAAAAAATGTTTAGTACTACTTACCTACAAGCCACGTAATTCAAACTAAGGTACATTTTGGTTCGAATATTTGATGTTTTATACCACATTATTGCTTTCTGAAAGATTTGGTGCTTAGTTCTTAAGTAGTAATTCTCCGTAATTGATGTGGCACTGTTATCCATTGTAATTTACTTATTTTTTTGTTTAAAGAAAATTCTATAGTGTTTTAAGAATTAAGATCTGATTGCCTAGATAGAGCTTAAAGGCCGAGTTTATTCATCTTTGCTTAAAGCAGTTATATACAGCCTAAAGGGGGTGCAATTCTATTTGAATTGTACCCATTAAATGAGCTTTTTTGTGTACTATTCCTGAAAAATTAATATTAAAAAATTCTATTAAAAAATATATTATATTAATATTAAAAACTGTATGATACAGCTAGGCTCGAAACTATAAATTCACAAAAGGTACAACTAATAAAATATCTTATAAACTAGTAAAAAAAACTAATAAAACTAATAATAGTAATAATAATAAAACTAATAAAAAATAAAATAACGTTAATGAAATGAATTAAATCACGGTAAAAATTTCAAGAATGAATTTTTCCTACGCTATAATATTCTTTGATTATATGACTTATATTTACCTCATTTTAATCTTCATAATGATTTTTATTCTGTGGTTCAGAACATATTTTTCCTTTGTATTATTACTATATACTATCTTTATTTTTAAAAAAGGAAAGCTTATCCTAGACACATTTGTAACGGTGCCTAGGGGTATCCTAAGTTCATAATTTTTACGACTTCCAAGGTTTCTCTATTATTTTCGTGGGATTTTCCTGTTTAACATGTATTAAATTCCGACCACTGTTCCGACATAGGATATCCCCCTATATCTGTACCTGGATTATAGTCTTATAAAAAAACGAAGTGTCTCTTTCAGTTGATTAGCAAGCCTAGGTATATAAGCCTGACTTTGTAATTTCTTTACCGATATACTGAATCCTTAAAATTTAAGATATTCATGATGGTTAGAATAAACTTGCCTTAACATCAAATTTTGAGACCCCCCCCCAAAAAAAAACAACAGAAGAAGTTTTTTGTCTAAAAAGATTGAATGTCCTAAGACAGCCCTCCTGTGCCGTTATGGGTGTGGTGAAAGATATTTTTTGCTATCTTTGACAAAGTTATACAATGATTTGAGAATAAGAGTTCTCATTGTAGGTAAACTAGTTGTTCCATACTGCTTCCGTACTGCTTCAGGGTTTGATTTTGTTTTTCTTGTCACTAAATTTTTGGAAAGAAAAGTATGAATTTGTCTTAGCTACTGGATAAATGATGTTTACTAAAAAAGTAAACACGTCATTCATCTTTTCATTACTTCACTTTTGTCGATATTTTGTTCTGTTTAAGTAGGCAACAATAATGATAATCATAACAAAGATTATAATGTTAATGATAAATAATAATAATAATGACAGGAAGGATAAAAAACATTGATTGTAATATAATATTAATAAGACTTGAACAAATCAAGACACAAAATTGTTAGATATTACGAACCTGCAACTGTTTCAATCACTGAAGTTTGTCTCTAGATGTACTCCTTTTCTGTTTTCTGTTTTCTTTGTTTAACTTTAACTGTTTTGATTACTTAAGTTTTTGTCTATATTTACTCTTTTTCTGTGTTCTGTTTTTTTTTTGTTAAACTCCTCATAAGACTATTGCCTCGTTTTAATTCCATTTACTCTATATTAATATACTAGTTAGAACTGTTTCGAGTTTGGAGTAACTTGGTGCTTATTCTTTAATGTGGAGACTTTACTTAAATTATTGACTTTCAATTTATTTGTATTTGTTGTCTAGATGAAGTTGCTTCCACTGGGAAGAAACCGTCGGAGGTTTCTAAAAAGCTGCGAGACCACTGCCAAATCATTGGATTACCAGCTAAAAATGACCCAAAGCTCCTTGTGCAATATAAGTGTTGTACTGCTGGTCAGATTGCGAATCGTATAACTACTCACATCGATTTTGACGTCGACTCTGACAATGATGGTGTACCTGATTATTTAGATAAAGATGTTAATAACAACGGAATTACTAATGTGTTTGAAATAGATAGAGATGATGATGGAATTCCAGACTATCTAGATGAAGATGACGACGGTGATGGTATCCCGGATAATTTAGAGGATTCTGACAATGATGGAGTACCAGATAATGAAGATAATGATGACGATAATGATGGAATTTCTGATGCTATTGATGATGATGGTGATGACAATGAAAAACTGCCAAACCCTTTGGAAGCAGATACTGATGGTGATGGAATACTGGATCATCTAGAACATGATGATGATGATGATGGTATTCCTGACTATCTTGATAATGATGATGATGGAGATGGAATCTCAGATTCAGAAGAAAAGGATGATGACGGTAATGGAGTACCTAACAAGCTTGATAATGATGTTGATAGTGTAGATATCACTAACAATGTTGATGATGACAATGATTTAGACGACTCACCTGATATTCGAGAGCTGGACAAAGATGGTGACGGTATTCCAGATCATTTCGATAATGATAATGGTAATGAAGAAGCACCTGCACTTCTCGACAATAACCAAAGTGACACAACAAATAGTATTGAAGCAGATACAGACGGTGATGGTATACCAGACGAGTTTGATGACGACGATGATAATGACGGTGTCCCTGACCATCTTGATAATGATGACGATGGAGACGGTGTACTAGACAGCATTGAAGCAGATACAGACGGTGACGGAATTCCAAACAGCCTTGATGAAGACGACGATAACGATGGTATTCCCGATATTTTGGAAGATGACGGTGACAAAGATGGTATTCCGGACTATTTAGATGATGATGACGATAATGACGGGGTCATTGATCGATTTGATGACGATGACGATAATGATGGTATACCAGACGAGGAAGAACTTGAACCAGAAGAAAACGTCTTTCAAACCCTCGGGTCTCACATTAAAAGTGCTGGAAAAAATGTCTTAGAAAAAATTAAGAAACATTTCCGACCAATTAAGACCCTACATGTGCCAGTCAAAGCCTTAAAAAAGAAATCAAAAAACTTATAAGTGGGGATTCTGCTCAAAGGCAGGATCCCAAATCAAAAACAATTTTCAGAGAAACTCAAGGATTTATGGGATTAATTTCTCTGTTTTCGTCGGATTTTGATAAGGATGTCACTACAAAGGGTAAGGGTGTTCTGCTTTGTGTGGACCCCTCCCTTTTCTGGCATGATCTGATTCCTGATATGCACCAAGTTTCTCCTGCTCGATTTTAAATATTTTGCTTAATTTAACCTCATTAACAATTTATTAGCTCTGTGTCCATTGCAAATTTTGGCTTAAAGACAACTCCTTTATTCCCGAAAAATTGAAATGTAAATTTCTTTTGTCATTGCATGCTTATCAAATCTGTTCAAATGTTTCTCTGCTCATGCTAACCTCAAGAAAAGTGTTTATCAACCTTACTACCTGCTGAAGAACCCTTAAAACAAATGATTTGTGTTAATCAACCCTTGCACATCATATTTATCATCCTTTTGCAATTGAACATTCTTTGTATCTTATTTATATTACAAGTGAAACTAAATAAGTATCTCATTGCTTAAAAATGATATCTGATAACAGTAAAACAAGTATCTAAATTTGAGAGACTGACCAGGTGAGTTAGGGTTCTCAGGATAATCAGTAAAGTAATATAGATGGCATTACCAGTAAAGACTATGAGGCACTGGTAGGACCATTATTTACTAATTTTGGTGCTCAGAATAATTATTGAAATTTATGTAGATTGCATAATTTTGGCTGAGGTAGTATCATGTAGTCTACACACGTAGGGGTAACAAACTTCTATGTATGTAGGGTAGCAAGAGATCATTACTTGTTAAAACCGTAACACTAGGAAACAAGGGCGCCGGCAGAAAATTTTACAGGGGTGGCAGACGCCTAAACAGCAGTGGTGGTTGGGTGACAGTTTAGATGTTTTGCGGTACCAAAATACGACTTTACCCCGAAGACGACGAACTTGCAACCAATTTAAAATTCTAAGAAGCCAATTGATTTAAAAGTATAATAACTATATTTTAGGCTTCCCAGTTGCAGAAGAAGTAATGCCACACGGTGGCAGTACTTGATTCAACCAAGTTGATTAGCTTTATTTGTAATGAAATTAGGCTACGTTTGGTAATCAGTAATTGCATATCAGCTATAATGAGGTTGTGTGAGTCATTGTTTAGGTGGGGGTAGGGTAGATTCCTACAAAAGTACTTTTTAGTGGACGAACTGCTTACCCTTCATGAGTCTTTAGATAAATGTTGAGAGAGGAAGGGGGAGTAGGAATTAATTGAAATGTTTCTCTGTACAGCTAATATGTTACATTGAAAAAAAATATAAAGGCTATAAAAAGGCTCTTATACTTTCGTTATTTACAAGGATCGTTTTTTACTTACCATTCATTACTATGAATAACTTGTTTTTTGTTTTTTTTTTGTTTTTTTTTTGCTCCAACCAAATCATATGGAAAATTTTTTTGTGGAAAACTTGTTAGGGGTCACTCAGTCACAAATTAGAACTTACATTTTCCTTATTATGGGTCAAAATCTATTGACAGGCAGCCGACAATAGGGCAACTAACATTTTTTCCATGGTTTTTCCCTATTTTGCTTTTTTCCATTTGTTTCCTTATAATTACTTTATAGTCCCATATTTTCAGGGAGGGCAATGGCCCCCTGCCCCCCCCCGTGCCGTCACCCATGCTAGGAAACTTTGTCAATAATATAGATGGAAGAAAACTGGAGCCGAATTTCGACCAATATACTACTTACTATCATTTACAGGGACATACTAGCATGTCGATTTCCTCCAAATTCATCTATTTTTCTTCTTTGGGCACCGGAACTAAAACCTGCTTTTGGAGCATTGAAGTATAGCATTGAAGTATAATTAAATAAAACTGGTTCAAAAGACAAATACAGAAAAAATCACATTACAAGAAAAAAGGGCATATTGGAATTTCCGAGGCAGGAAGTATAGGGTATAATTTCAGCTGAAGAAATATGAAAGAACATTAATTTTTGCCTAACAAAAGCACAGTTATTAGAGACTTTGTCCAGAAAATAAGGCCAATATCATTGATTTTTTGAATAGAGACACAACAGAAACAAATCTGAGAAATTAGAAGTCTTGGGAGTTAAATCTGAAAATAAAAATAGAGTTTAAAATGACAAAATCAAAAATCAATTGAATTTTTAATTTCGAAAATAAATTAAAAAATCAATAAATGGAAGGCTTTAACCGGTTCATTGAGAAGAATGAGCCTATCATTAATTTAAACACGTAAATTAAACGTGAAAGTTCCTGGTGTTGCATAAGAGATGTTCGAGAGGGTGCAGCCCCCGCACGAGCTTTTTACGCCGTTTTACAGATAAAACATAATTTTATAACAAGTTTAAACTTAAAATCACATTTTCTTGGATTAAGAGGACAATCGGAGCATAAAGATAATAACAAACTTCCCGAAAGTAATTTCTTGGGTAGGAAGAAACAAAACGTGTTTAGTGCAGTTTGTCATCGCCTTTTTATTGCACGTGCGTGGACGCATACGCGGTTTAAGAGCTGTTAATAGCCACTGTTGTCGGAACTGGTAAAGTTCTATAGCTGATTATACTGGACCTGACCCCTATGTAATACTGATGCCATTGGAAGTATTTAAAACTGCAGAATTTTATCATTGGAAGTGGCCTTTTATGTGGTCTTGGTTGAAATGGCCTTAATAAGGATAAAAAGATGGCGAAATTGAAATATTGCTTTTAATAATTTACTCAGGGGGTAGCTTCAAAACTTCAGGGTATATACCAAAAATAAAAATGAAACAAAATTCATGAATTGACATAAACGGAGAATCAAATACCCAATGTTTGGAATTTTGCATGAATAAGAACCTTATCATATGAGTACGATTTACGGACCTTTAGAAATTTTCTTAAAAATAAACATTTTTCTGTTTTTTTTTTTTGTTTTTTTTGATAAGAATATATCCTTAATGGCACGTAGTCCGAAGCTTTCGACCATTTAGTTTCAATTTTTGTCATTTTAAAAGAAAATCACCTTTTTGTGTCTTCTTGCATCAAACAGTTCGTGGTAACAAACTGTAAGTAAGGAGCGACCTGGCTCAATAGTAACCGAAACTCTAAAGAACGGTTAATTGTGATACAAATCGATACATCAAAGGAATCAGATTTTTATGCTGATTTCAAAAATATAAGTTTCATCACGTTTAGTCTTACCCATCAAAAGTTAGGCATCTGAGAAAATTCGCCTTATTTTCGAAAAAGGGGGAAACAACCCTTAAGAGTCATGGAACTTTAATGAAAAAGACACCATCAGATTCAGCGTATCGTAGAACCCTACCATAGAAGTTTCAAGCTCCTATCTGCAAAAATGTGGAATTTTGTATTTTTTGTCAGAAGAAAGATCACGGCGTGTTTATTTTATTTTTTTTTTCTCTAAAGGGTGATCGTATCGATCCAGTAGTCCTAGAATATCGTGAGAGGGCCCATTCTAACGAAAATCAAAAGTTCTAGTGCCCTTTTTAAGTGACCAAAAAATGGAGGGCAACTGGGCCCCCTCCCACGCTCATTTTTTTCACGAAGTCAATCAATCAAAATTTTGAAATAGCCATTTTGTTCAGCATAGTCGAAAATCTAATTAATATGTGTTTGAGGATGACTTAATCCATCACAGTTCCCAGGGGAAGGGCTGTAAGTTATAAACTTTGCCCATTGTTTACATATAGCGTTAGTTATTTGGATGCATACAGGCGTTTTAAGGAGGAATTTTTTATGGTGCGGGGGGGTCGGTTTAGGGGTTACGGGGGAGAAAATTTCCAATGAGAATTTTTCCTTGGGGGAAGGGACATTTCTAAGAAGGGGGTGCCAGATTTCCCAGCATTTTTTAAAAAACGATCAGAAATTAAATAAAAAAACAAGTTTTTTCAACTGAAAGTAAGGAGTAACAATAAAACTTAAAACGAACAAATATGATTACGTATATGAGGGGGTTCTCTCCCTAGTCAATACCTCGCTCTTTACGCTAAAGTTTTTTTTTAGTAATTTCAAAAGAGCTATCTATTCTAATTAACCGGCCTTTGTGATTCAGGGGTTTGTGATTCGAACAAAATTCAAACTTTAGCATAAAGAGTGAGGTATTGACTAGGGGGCGAACTCCCTAATATACGTATTAAAAACATACGAATATAGAAATTTGTTATGTAAGTTAATTCGTAAGTTACGTCAGAACAAAATTTCGAGAAAGCCATTTAGCCAAAAAAAGGAAAATTAATATGCAATTTTTTTTTATAATTATTCATGTACAGTGAGCCGAAACCAAAGCTGCATTAATTCAAAAAACGTTCAGAAATTTAATTTAAAAAAAAAAGTTTTTTTTTTTAACTGAAAATAAGGAGTGACATTAAAACTTAAAACGAACAGAAATTATTCCGTATATGAAAGGGGCTGTCCCCTCCTTAACGCCTCGCTCTTTACGCTAAAGTTTGACTCTGTCTCACAACTTTTTTTAAACAATAAAAAACTTCAGCGTAAAGAGCGAGGCTTTGAGGAGAAGACAGCCTCTTTCACATACGGAATAATTTATGTTCGTGTTAAGTTTTAATGTCGCTCCTTACTTTCAGTTAAAAGAACTTGTTTTTTTTAAATTTAATTTGTATAAGAAGCTGACTATTTTCACCTGAAACGTACACAGGATTTTTTTGTATTCATTTGTTTGCCAATAACAAATTTTTTAATAATTTAAATAAGATGTATCAATATATTTGAATATATTTAGGTTTTTTGGGGGAGGGGGATGAGAGCCTAATACACAAGATTTGTGCACTGGTGTGGCTGTATCGGTAGACCAATAGATTTGGATCTTTCCAGTTGGAAAAATAAACTCGTTACCTTTTTTCCAAGGCCGTATCTAGGGGGGGGGGGTACCCGGTTTGAACCCCCCCCCCGAAATTTTTGACCGAGTCAAAAATAAGTCAAAAATTAGTAAAACCTAGGTAAAAATCAGTAAAATTAGTTTAAACTGAGTCAAAAATTAGTACCCCCCCCCCCCCCACGAAAAAAATCCTGGATCCGCCCTTGCTTTTTTCATTACTTTCCATTGTGGAAAAAATAAATTTGGGACATATATGGTTTTGGATAATTGGATATGTAAGATTTTGCTGTAATTCTAGCCAAAATATCAAAAATATTTTCTGCTGCTATTAAATAAGAATCAAGAAGAATTAAGCGCAATTTGAAAAAAAAATAAATTATAATGTACTAAATTTTTGAAAAAGAATTATAATACACGCGCAAACACACACAAAGAACGACGCACACTACTAGCTCATGGCACATAAAGTTTATTTCTTACAATTCTACTAAAAAACATTAATGTTTTTGAAAGTTTGAGGTTTGATTCAAGTGAGTCCCAGAAATTATTCCCAGTGATTATTATTGTGGGTATTTGTATGAAATACCCCCTACCTAATATTCTTCATCTAAGTAGAACCTAAGTATAACCAATTTATTTGTCGATGTTTTTTACAAAAAAAATTTGAGCTATATATATGCACATTGGGGGGGGGGGGTAAAGTACTTCTGTAGTTTCCATAATTTAGTTAATAAAGTATTATATTTTCATCATTTGTTTTATATTTCATTAGGATTGACCGTCAGAGAAACAGACCCGCTATATATTACCCCAACCCCCGTAATATACAAATATATAGCCCAAATTTGTTTCTAACGTAATACACTCAGTGGCGGATCCAGAGGGGGGGAGGGCCCCCCCCCTAGTGTAGTCTAAAGTAGTGTAATTTACTTAATTAACTCAAGTTTGCTTTAATTAAACTTGCTCCTAACGCAAGTTTATCGGATCAACCTATTTTGCCCCCCCCTCCTAAAAAAAATCCTGGATACGCCCCTGAATACATTTTAATCTTACTTTGGTAAATTTTATTAGGATTGAGCGCCAGAGAAACACATATAAAGAATATTTGGTGGGGGTATTTCACACAAGTACCTTATTATGTCCTATTTTACAGGTGACCCTTCCGAAGAGCAAAGAGTATTGGACTGGATATTTGAAAATCGTAATGAACAGAGCATAGTAAACATTTCAAGAGCAACCCTCAATGACCTAGTAACAGAAAGAGACTACATTGCAGTGATTTTCTGTAAGCTTATGTTATTGTTATTATTGGTGAAAAAAGTTAACGTTTCATTTTTTTAATTTTAGCTACTTGTGTAATTTCGTCAAATATGACTCTGACCATTATTAGAATTAAATATAACAATAAGCCCCAGGCACTAATGCTTTTGTGCTATCTAATGAAAGAATAAACACCACCTTTTTCTTCTCCTTTTAACTAAGGGTAAAACCACTACTAAACTATACCCCTCCTCCTTTTCAGACTAAAAAAGGAAAGTAGGAGGGTTCGTTTCGTGTTTTCAACATTTATCTTCCAAGAAATGTTTTTACATAAAATGGAGTGCAAAATTTTAAAAAACGCTTCTTTTCTTTTGCCATTCAACGCAATAGAAGAAAAGAATTAATATAATCAGTTCAAAAGCTTCCTAATTTTTACCTTTAAGAGAACCTAAAAAGAATTCTTTAATGGATCGGGAAAACCTGAGAAAACGAAATAATTTGTGCTGTTTATGAAATAGGAAAGTCTTAGAAGATTTGATTTTGGTTTCGTAGAACAAAAAATATCAAACACGAAGCTGAGGAATACGAAGTTTTTGTACTTTTATTAGGCAAAAACCTTGAATTTGAAGAGAGATTTTTGCATGATTACCCTGTGAGTTCATAATCCCAGGTTAAACCAGCCAACAAAAATGGGTGCTTCGTTCCCATTGTTTGTTTTATAGTTTAGCTAATCACATCACAAATATAAGAGTAAATATTATTGGTTTTTGAAGAGCGAGGTTTGAGGAAGGGACAGCCCCCTTCATATACGGAATTATTTTTTTTTATTTTAAGTTTTAATATTCTCCGTACTTTCAGTTCAAAAAACTTGTTTGATTTTTTCCATTTCATTAAATAATAGAAACGGTTACAACTTTTTTTGTGACTTTGTGAAGATGTCCCCTTTTTGAAATAACAAGCGATTATTGAAGGCAAAAATTTTCATTGTTGTCCTAAAATGATTATCATATGCTAAATTAAATTAGTCCACCGTTTGTACTGCTTGACATTTTAGTGTCAACGCATTTGATTGATTTACTTGAATTCCCCGAACGGCATAACTATAGACTAAAACAGCTATAATACATTAGTGTCATTTACTGCCTTGTGCGCAGCCGGTTGTTTTTTGTTAAGGAAAAAAATATGGTGATGATAGGAAGAGTCAGTAGTAAGCGCCCAATTACTTGAAAACTTACAAGCAAACTTACGCCTGAGGCATGGATATGTTTGTAAGTTTTCAATGCATTGGGTTCCTTCCGGTTTTTCTGGTAGGTAATTCTAATCTAGAGGTCAATACATCTTTCAAAGAGGAACGAGTACGCAATACCGTTCCTAGTGTGATTGATTTTTTGGACAATTGCCTTTAGTCAAGACTAGTTTGTTAGGAATGTGTCGTTGCTAAAGCTAACTCTCATTGGAAAAAAGGGGTATAAAGCTTTTTGTTTTTGATAAGAATTGCACAATGAACGTATCGTTTGACGTGGGCATTTTTTATGAGCCAATCAGAGGTTGTTCAATATACGATAACTTGATTTGTGGTTGGGATTTGAATAAAAGAAATGGTTATGTTATTTGCTTGCGTGTATAGGAATTCCCTTGTTATTTGCTTGCAGGTATAGGTATTCCCATGTTATTTGCTAGCGTGTATAGGAATTCCCTTGTTTTTTGATGTAATTTATATTAATTCCATGTTTATTTTCTTTATGGTCTAGGAATTAACTCGTTCGTTGTTTGCGATTATAGGAATTCCCTAGCTATTTGCTTGCATGTATAGGAATTCCCATGTTATTTGCTTGCGTGTATAGGAATTCCCATGTTATTTGCTTGCGTGTATAGGAATTCCGATGTTATTTGCTTGCATGTATAGGAATTCCCATGTTATTTGCTTGAGTGTATAGGAATTCCCTTGTTATTTGCTTGCATGTATAGGAATTCCCATGTTATTTGCTTGCGAGTATAGGAATTCACTTGTTATTTGCTTGCATGTATAGGAATTCCCATGTTATTTTCTTGCGTGTATAGGAATTCCCTTGTTATTTGCTTGCATGTATAGGACTCTTTGAGCTGTTTGTGTCTCTTGAGTCTGTGTGTGTCTCTTTGGGCTGTGTGTCTCTTTGGGCTGTTTGAGTCTTTTTGGTATGTTTGTGTGTCTATTTGGGCTGTTTGTGTAATTTTGGTGTCTGTTTGTCTATTTTGGCTGTGTGTGTGTCTGTGGTCTGTGTGTGTTTGTTTGGGCTTTGTGCGTCTCTTTGGGCTGTGTGTCTCGGTGGACTGTTTGAGTCTTTTTGATCTGTTTGTGTCTCGGTGGACTGTTTGAGTCTTTTTGATCTGTGTGTGTCTCTTTGGGCTGTTTGAGTCTTTTTTGGGCTGTGTTTGTCTCTTTGGGATTCTGTCTCTTTGGGCTGTTTGTGTTTCTTTGGGCTATGTGTGTCTCTTTGGGCTGTTTGAGTCATTTTGTTCTGTGTGTCTTTCTTTTGTCTGTTTGTGTCTCCTAGGAGTCGTATCTGCCTCTTTGGGCTATGTGTGTCTCTTTGGGGCGTTTGAATCTTTTGGTCTGTATGTGTCTGTATGGGCGTGTTTTGGTCTGTGTGTGTTTCCTTTTGCTATTTTTGTCTCTTATAGGCCATGTGTGTATCTTTGGGCAATGTGTGTGTCTTTGGAGGGATTTGAATCTTTTTTGTATGTATGTGTCTGTATGGGCGTTTTTTGTATCTTTTGGCGTTGTTTGTGTCTCTTTGGGCTTTGCGTGTCTCTTCGAACTGTGTGTATGTCTCTTTAGCCTGTGTGTGTGTCTCTTTGGGATGTGTGTGTCTCTTTAGGCTGTATGTCTCTTTGGGCAGTTTGAATCTTTATGGTCTGTGTGTGCCTTCTTTGGCTGTTTGTGTCTCTTCGGGCTTTGTGTCTCTCTGTTGGATGTGTGCGTCTCTTGTCTCTTTGGGCTGTGTATCTCTTTGAGCTGTTTGAGTCTTTTTGGTCTGTTTGTGTGTCTCTTTGAGCTGTTTGAGTCTTTTTGATCTGTGTTTTGTCTCTTTGGGCTGTTTGTGTCTCTTTGGGCTGTGTGTGTTTCTTTGGGCTTTGCGTGTCTCTTCGAACTGTGTGTATGTCTCTTTAGCCTGTGTGTGTCTCTTTGGGCTGTGTGTATCTCTATAGGCTGTATGTCTCTTTGGGCAGTTTGAATCTTTATGGTCTGTGTGAGCCTCTTTAGGCTGTTTGTGTCTTTTCGGGCATTGTGTTTCTCTGTTGGATGTGTGCGTCTCTTGTCTCTTTGGGCTGTGTGTCTCTTTGAGCTGTTTGAGTCTTTTTGGTCTGTTTGTGTGTCTCTTTGAGCTGTTTGAGTCTTTTTGATCTGTTTGTGTCTCTTTGGGCTGTTTTGAGCCTTATTTGGGGTGTGTTTGTCTCTTTGGGCTTCTGTCTCTTTGGGCTTTTTGTGTTTCTTTGGGCTCTGTGTGTCTCTTTGGGCTGTTTGAGTCGTTTTGGTCTATGTGTCTTTCTTTTGTCTATTTGTGTCTCTTAGGGGTCGTGTGTGCCTCTTTGTACTATGTGTGTCTCTGTGGGACGTTTGAATCTTTTGGTCTGTATGTGTCTGTATGGGCGGTTTTTTTTTTTTTGTTGTTTGTGTGTTTATTTTGGGTTTTTGCGTCTCGTTTGGCGGTGCGTCTCGTTTGACTGTTTGAGTCTTTTTGATCTTTTTGTTTCTCTTTTATCTGTTTGAGTATTTTTTTGGCTGTGTTTGTCTCTTTGGGCTTCTGTCTCTTTGGGCTGTTTGTCTTTCTTTGGGGTATGTGTGTCTCTTTGGGCTGTTTGAGTCATTTTGGTCTGTGTGTGTGTCTCTTTAGGCTGTATGTCTCTTTGGGCTGTTTGAGTAATTTTTGTCTGTGTGTGTTTCTTTTGGCTGTTTGTGTCTCTTAGAGGCCATGTGTGTCTCTTTGGGCAATGTGTGTCTCTTTGGAGGGTTTGAATCTGTTTGGTATGTATGTGTCTGTATGGGCGTGTTTTTTGTATCTTTTAGGTGTGTGTTTGTCTTTTGGCGTTTTGTGTCTATTAGGACTGTGTGTTTGTCTATTTATCCTGTGTGTGTCTCTTTGGGCAGTGTGTGTCTCTTTAGGCTGTATATCTCTTTGGGCAGTTTGAATCTTTATGGTCTGTGTGTGCCTCTTTTGGCTGTTTGTGTAGTGTTGGGCTTTGTGTCTGTTTGTTGGATGTGTGCTTCTCTTTGGGCCGTGTACGTCTCTTTGAGCTGTATGTGTCTCTTTGGGCTGTGGGTGTCTCTTTGTGATGTGTGTGTCTCTTTAGGCTGTGTGTGTCTCGTTGGACTGTGTGTCTTTTTGGGTTGTCTGAGTCTTTTTGGTCTATGTTTGTCTCTTTGGGCTGTTTGTCTCTCTTTGAGCTGTGTATGTTTCTTTGGGCTTTGTGTGTCTCTTTGAGCTATGTGTCAATACGTTTAAGCAATAAATATCTTTAAGCTTAACCCGTCTTTATTCTTTAGAATAGTTCTATTGTAAGCAAGTAACAAACTCTTTCCTGAAGTCGCCTCTTGGATACACAATGCAGAAACTTCATTTAAGAAACTATGAAAAAATTGTAAGTAAGTAACAAATTCTTTCTTGAGGTCACCTCTTGGATACACAATACAGAAATTTCATTAAAGAAATTATGAAAAAATTGTAAATAAATAGAAAATTCTTTCTTGAATTCACCAGCTGGATAAACAAAAAGACATTTCGTTCAAGAAATTATGACAAAGTTCTAAGTAAGTAACAAACTCTTTCTTGAAGTTACCTCATGGATACACAATGCAGAAATTTCATTTAAGAAATTATGAAAAAATTTTAAGCAAGTAACAAACTCTTTCATGAAGTCACCTCGTGGATATGAAAAAATTGTTAGTAAGTAGCAAATTCTTTTTTGAATTCACCTGCTTGATAAACAAAAAAAGACATTTCGTTCAAGAAACTATGACAAAATTCAAAGTAAGTAACAAACTCTCTATTGTTTTCATGACTTAGATACACGATGTAGAAATTAAATTCAAGAAATTATGAAAAAATTCTCAGTCTAAGTAGCAAATTCTTTCTTGAATTCACCTGTTGGATAAATAAAAAGACATTTGATTCAAGAAATTATGACAAAATTCTAAGTAAGTAACAAACTCTTTATTGTTTTCGCGAGTTAGATAAACGATGTAGAAATTAATTTCAAGAAATTATGAATAAATTCTCAGTAAGTAACCATTTCTTTCTTGAAGTCAACTCTTGGATACACAGTACGGACATTTCATTCAAGAAATTATGAAAATATTTGTAAGTAAGAAACTCTTTATTGATTCCACCTCTTGGATATACAGTACAGATACTTCATTCAAGAAATTATGAAAAAATCGCAAGTAAGTAACTTTTTTTTCTCTTTATCACAAACAATTTTCACTTAGCTACATGATGTAGAAATTTAATTCAAGAAATTACGAAAAAATTCTCAGTAAGTAACAATTTCTTTCTTGAAGTCAACTCTTAGAGTGGCGCGCCACTCTAAGTGAACCTAGATCAACCCAACGTTTTGAATATCTCTCTCACTATGACTCTGTTTGTGTGTCGGGTCTGTGCGTGTCTTCTTTCTATGTGTGTGTGTCATCTCTGTGGGTGTGTTGTCTAAAAAACCAGTCTGGTTGAAAACGTGGAGTTTTCGTACTGCTCACTTTTTGCAATGTGTAGGAAGCAGTGGGGAGTCTCCGCTCATTTGGAAAGGTGCCAAGGAAAAGCATGCAAATAGCATGTAGTTTCAAAACGTGTTTAATCACGTTTCTTGAATGAAGTATCTGTACTGTATATTCAAGAGGTGAAATCAATAAAGAGATTATTACTTACTTACTTACAAATACTTTCATAATTTCTTGAATGAAATTTCCGTATTGTGTATCTAAGAGTTGACTTCAAGAAAGAAATTGTTACTTACTGAGAATTTTTTAATAATTTCTTGAATTAAATTTCTACATCATGTAGCTAAGTGAAAATTGTTTGTGATAAAGAGAAGAAAAAAGTTACTTACTTGCGATTTTTTCATAATTTCGTGAATGAAGTATCTGTACTGTATATCCAAGAGGTGGAATCAATAAAGAGTTTGTTACTTACAAATATTTTCATAATTTCTTGAATGAAATTTCCGTACTGTGTATCCAAGAGTTGACTTCAAGAAAGAAATGGTTACTTACTGAGAATTTTTTCATAATTTCTTGAAATTAATTTCTATATCGTTTATCTAACTCGTGAGAACAATAAAGAGTTTGTTACTTACTTAGAATTTTGTCATAATTTCTTGAAAGAAATGTCTTTTTGTTTATCCAACAGGTGAATTCAAGAAAGAATTTGCTACTTAGACTGAGAATTTTTTCATAATTTCTTGAATTTAATTTCTACATCGTATATCTAACTCGTGAAAACAATAAAGAGTTTGTTACTTACTTAGAATTTTGTCCTAATTTCTTGAATGGAATGTCTTTTTGTTTATTCAACAAGTGAATTCAAGAAAGAATTTGCTACTTAGTTACAATTTTTTCATAATTTCTTGAATGAAATTCCCGTATTGTGTATCTAAGAGTTGACTTTAAGAATGAAATTGTTACTTACTGAGAATTTTTTCATAATTTCTTGAATTAAATTTCTGCATCATGTAGCTAAGTGAAAATTGTTTGTGATAAAGAGAAAAAAAGTTACTTACTTGTGATTTTTTCATAATTTCTTGAATGAAGTATCTGTACTGTATATCCAAGAGGTGAAATCAATAAAGAGTTTGTTACTTACTTACAAATATTTTCATAATTTATTGAATGAAATTTCCGTACTGTGTATCCAAGAGTTGACTTCAAGAAAGAAATGGTTACTTACTGAGAGTTTTTTCATAATTTCTTGAAATTAATTTCTACATCGTTTATCCAACTCGTGAAAACCATAAAGAGTTTGTTACTTACTTAGAATTTTGTCATAATTTCTTGAACGAAATGTCTTTTTGTTTATCCAACAGGTGAATTCAAGAAAGAATTTGCTACTTAGACTGAGAATTTTTTCATAATTTCTTGAATTTAATTTCTACATCGTAAATCTAACTCGTGAAAACAATAAAGAGTTTGTTACTTACTTAGAATTTTGTCATAATTTCTTGAACGAAATATGTTTTTGTTTATCCAACAGGTGAATTCAAGAAAGAATTTGCTACTTAGACTGAGAATTTTTTCATAATTTCTTGAATTTAATTTCTACATCGTATATCTAACTCGTGAAAACAATAAAGAGTTTGTTACTTACTTAGAATTTTGTCATAATTTCTTGAATGGAATGTCTTTTTGTTTATTCAACAAGTGAATTCAAGAAAGAATTTGCTACTTAGTTACAATTTTTTCATAATTTCTTTAATGAAATTCCTGTATTGTGTATCTAAGAGTTGACTTCAAGAAAGAAATTGTTACTTACTGAGAATTTTTTCATAATTTCTTGAATTAAATTTCTGCATCATGTAGCTAAGTGAAAATTGTTTGTGATAAAGAGAAAAAAAAGTCACTTACTTGCAATTTTTTCATAATTTCTTGAATGAAGAATCTGTACTGTATATCCAAGAGGTGGAATCAATAAAGAGTTTGTTACTTACTTACAAATATTTTCATAATTTCTTGAATGAAATTTCCGTACTGTGTATCCAAGAGTTGACTTCAAGAAAGAAATGGTTACTTACTGAGAATTTTTCATAATTTCTGGAAATTAATTTCTACATCGTTTATCTAACTCGTGAAAACAATAAAGAGTTTGTTACTTACTTAGAATTTTGTCATAATTTCTTGAACGAAATGTCTTTTTTGTTTATCCAACAGGTGAATTCAAGAAAGAATTTGCTACTTAGACTGAGAATTTTTTCAAAATTTCTTGAATTTAATTTCTACATCGTATATCTAACTCGTGAAAACAAAAAAGAGTTTGTTACTTACTTAGAATTTTGTCATAATTTCTTGAATGAAATGTCTTTTTGTTTATTCAACAAGTGAATTCAAGAAAGAATTTGCTACTTAGTTACAATTTTTTCATAATTTCTTTAATGAAATTCCCGTATTGTGTATACAAGAGTTGACTTCAAGAAAGAAATTGTTACTTACGAGTTGACTTCAAGAAAGAAATTGTTACTTACTGAGAATTTTTTCATAATTTCTTGAAATTAATCTCTACATCGTTTATCTAACTCGCGAAAACAATAAAGAGTTTGTTACTTACTTAGAATTTTGTCATAATTTCTTGAACGAAATGTCTTTTTATTTATCCAACAGGTGAATTCAAGAAAGAATTTGCTACTTAGACTGAGAATTTTTTCATAATTTCTTGAATTTAATTTCTACATCGTGTATCTAAGTCATGAAAACAATAAAGAGTTTGTTACTTACTTTGAATTTTGTCATAGTTTCTTGAACGAAATGTCTTTTTTGTTTATCCAGCAGGTGAAAGAGTTTGTTACTTGCTTAAAATTTTTTCATAATTTCTCAAATGAAATTTCTGCATTGTGTATCCATGAGGTAACTTCAAGAAAGAGTTTGTTACTTACTTAGAACTTTGTCATAATTTCTTGAACGAAATGTCTTTTTGTTTATCCAGCTGGTGAATTCAAGAAAGAATTTGCTATTTACTTACAATTTTTTCATAATTTCTGTAATGAAATTTCTGTATTGTGTATCCAAGAGGTGACCTCAAGAAAGAATTTGTTACTTACTTACAATTTTTTCATAGTTTCTTAAATGAAGTTTCCGCATTGTGTATCCAAGAGGTGACTTCAGGAAAGAGTTTGTTACTTGCTTACAATAGAACTTTTCTAAAGAATAAAGACGGGTTAAGCTTAAAGATATTTAGTGCTTAAACGTATTGACACATAGCTCAAAGAGACACACAAAGCCCAAAGAAACATACACAGCTCAAAGAGACACAAACAGCCCAAAGAGACACACATAGACCAAAAAGACTCAGACACTCCAAAAAGACACACAGTCCAACGAGACACACACAGCCTAAAGAGACACACACATCACAAAGAGACACCCATAGCCCAAAGAGACACAAACAGCTCAAAGAGATTTACAAGGCCCAGACAGACGCACACAACCAACAGAGAGACACAAAGCCCAAAACGACACAAACAGCCAAAAGAGGCACACACAGACCATAAAGATTCAAACTACCCAAAGAGATATACAGCCTAAAGAGACACACACTGCCCAAGGCTAAAGAGACATACACACATTCCTAAGATAAACACAAATCCCAAAGACACACACACACAGCTCAAAGACAAAAAAAAACGCCCATACAGAGACATACATACCAAAAAGATTCAAACCCTCCAAAGAGACACACATTGCCCAAAGAGACACACATGGCCTCTAATATACACAAACAGCCAAAAGACACACACACAGACCATAAAGATTCACACTGCCCAAAGAGACATACAGCCTAAAGAGACACACACACAGACCAAAATGACTCAAACAGCCCAAAGAGACACACATACCCCAAAGAAACACAAACAGCCCAAAGAGACAGAAGCCCAAAGATACAAACACACCCCAAAAAAGAATAAAACAGCTAAAAGATACACAAACATATAAAAAATACAAAAACAGTCAAACGAGACAAACAGCCAAAAGAGACGAACAAAGCCCAAATAAACACACACATACAAAAAAAAAAAAAACGCCCATACAGACACATACAGACCAAAAGATTCAAACGTCCCAAAGAGACACACATAGCCCAAAGAGGCATACACGACCCCTAAGAGACACAAACAGCCAAAAGAAAGACACACAGACCAAAATGACTCAAACAGCCCAAAGAGATACACATAGCCCAAAGAAACACACACAGCCCAAAGAGACAGAAGCCCAAAGAGACAAACACAGCCCAAAAAAGACTCAAACAGCCCAAAGAGACACAAACAGATCAAAAAGACTCAAACAGCTTAAAGAGACACACAAACAGACCAAAAAGACTCAAACAGCTCAAAGAGACACACAGCCCAAAAAGACAAGAGACGCACACATCCAACAGAGAGACACAATGCCCGAAAAGACACAAACAGCCAAAAGAGGCTCACACAAACCATAAAGATTCAAACTGCCCAAAGAGACATACAGCCTAAAGAGATACACACAGCCCAAAGAGACACTCACAGGCTAAAGAGACATACACACAGTTCGAAGAGACACGCAAAGCCCAAAGAAACACACACAGCCCAAAGAGACACAAACAGCCCAAAGGGACAAACACAGATCAAAAAGACTCAAACAGCTCAAAGAGACACACAAACAGACCAAAAAGACTCAAACAGCTCAAAGAGATACACAGCCCAAAGAGACAAGAGACGCACACATCCAACAGAGAGACACAAAGCCCGAAGAGACACAAACAGCCAAAAGAGGCACACACAGACCATAAAGATTCAAACTGCCCAAAGAGACATACAGCCTAAAGAGACACACACATCCCAAAGAGACACACACACAGAGGCTAAAGAGACATACACACAGTTCGAAGAGACACGCAAAGCCCAAAGAGACACACACACAGCCCAAAGAGACAAAAAACGCCCATACAGACCCATACATACCAAAAAGATAAAAATCCCCCCAAAGAGACCCACCTTGCCCAAATATACACCCCTGGCATATAAGAGACACAAACAGCAAAAATAAACAAACACATACCAAAAAACGCCCATACAGACACATACAGACCAAAAGATTCAAACGCCCCAAAGAGACACACATAGCCCAAAGAGGCACATACGACACCTAAGAGACACAAACAGCCAAAAGAAAGACACACAGATCAAAATGACACAAACAGCCCAAAGAGACACACATAGCCCAAAGAAACACAAACAGCCCAAAGAGACAGAATCCCAAAGAGACAAATCCAGCCCAAAAAAAGACTCAAACAGACCACAGAGACCCAAACAGATCAAAAAGACTCAAACAGTCCACCGAGACACAAACAGATCAAAAAGACTCAAACAGTCCACCGAGACACACAGCCCAAAGAGACTCACAAAGCCCAATGAAACACACACAGCCCAAAGAGACATAAACAGCCCAAAGATACAAACACAGACCAAAAAGACTCAAACAGCCCAAAGAGACACACAAACAGACCAAAAAGACTCAAACAGCTCAAAGAGACACACAGCCCAAAGAGACACACACAGTCTCAAGAGACACAAACAGCTCAAAGAGTCCTATACATGCAAGCAAATAACATGGGTATTCCTATACACGCAAGTAAATGACATGGGAATTCCTATACATGCTATAAAATAACATGCTAATTCATATACAAGCACGCAAATAACATTGGAATTCCTATACATGCAAGCAAATAACAAGGGAATTCCTATACACGCAAGCAAATAACATGGGAATTACTATACACGCAAGCAAAAAACATAGGAATTACTATACATGAAAGCACAAAAAAAGGGAATTCCTATACATGCAAGCAAATAACATGGGAATTCCTATACAAGCAAGCAAATAACATGGGAATTACTATACAAGAAAGAAAATAAAATCTTAATTCATATAAAATAAAGACAAAAAAATGTGAATTACTATAAAATAAAGAAAATAACATGGGAATTACTATACACGCAAGCAAATAACATGGGAATTCCTATACATGCAAGCAAATAACAAGGGAATTCCTATACACGCAAGCAAATAACATAACCATTTCTTTTATTCAAATCCCAACCACAAATCAAGTTACCGTATATTGAACAACCTCTGATTGGCTCATAAAAAATGCCCACGTCAAACGATACATTCATTGTGCAATTCTTATCAAAAACAAAAATCTTTAGAACCCTTTTTTCCAATGAGAGTTAGCTTTAGCAACAACAAACTCTTAACAAACTAGTCTTGACTAAAGGCACTTGTCAAAAAAATCAATCACACTAGGAACGGTATTGCGTACTCGTTCCTCTCTGAAAGATGTATTGACCTCTAGATTAGAATTACCTACCAGAAAAACCGGAAGGAACGCAATTCGTTGAAAACTTACACACATATCCATGCCTCAGGCGTAAGTTTGCATGTAAGTTTTCAAGTAATTGGGCGCTTACTACTAGAGTCCACTCTTTTGTAGTTATTCTAAGATCAAAAAACAATCTAAACTAGTGGCAGTAGTTCACTAGCATTAGAAAAGGTTGTGTTAAGCAGTTGAATTGTATTGGGCTGAATCAAAGAGCCAAGCCGAGGTGTCAAGCTGAATGAGGACTACTTGAGCTGATAGACTTGCATGGTCAAGGAAAAAAATTCATTGAAGAATTGCTTATAATATGTATTTGTGGCAAACATAGATGGCTCTGGCATCTAAAGAAGTAAATTATTACCACAACTGAAGGTTGTGTTAAAACTTTACCCTACTAAGACATTGGGAACTGTGAAGAGCGATAATTTGCGACCACGGATATTTTGTAGTGATTTTTCAACTTTACATAATCTTTGAAATATTTGACTCATAAAATTGTTAAAAGAATGCTAAGTTTGGTAACTGTTTGAAAGAGCATTCTCTTGAACATCAAAACACCATGAAACTCTTTACAGTAAATAGCAGGACAACCCCCAAGAAGGTTTCTAAGACTGTTATCCTTGGCTTGGGATTTTGGATAAAAGGATCTAATAAATGATAGTTTTTGTTTACGAGTCAAAAATCTAAGATCTAACTGTCATATTCTGAGTGATGTCTCTTGTTTTGATTGTCAGTTGTTTTTTTCCTTTTTTTAATTTTCTGTTCTCGTCTCACTCATTATCTCTAAGCCTCCCTGTATGTAAACTATCTACTATAAATGCCTACCTGGCCTTATTTTTCTGTAACAGTTCAGGTTGTTAAGAGTAATGTAAACAATTTATAAAATCATATTTAAAAAAATCAAACTTATTCTATAGGGATATCCGTTTTAATTCTGGACAGTTAAGGCTTTCTCAGTGCACTTTTGGAGAAAAAAACTTAAATGTAAGACTTATAACTGATTTTCTGCGTCATTTACCATTTTTAGAGACATGAGAACCCCTCAATAACTTTCCAGGAGGGAGGAGGCAGGAAGCCTTAATGCCGTTCACCTTAAAAATAAAAGTGTATAACCAAAAGAAAACTATGGTTATTTTGAAAAACCATAAAATCCCAAGAAATTGCCATCTGATTCAAATGAAAAGTGCACCAATGGAATCAGCATGGTCGAAAACCTTATAAAGGAGAAATAAAATCCCCCACCTTGAAAAACAAGGAAACTTAGTATTTGGCATTTGTAACACTGAGGTGTCTCCTTTTTGATTTTATTTTTTCACCAGCGCTAGGGAGCAATCAGAAAATTATTAAAAGACATTTAATGGCTCATTTTAATGGAACTTGCTGTATCTAGTCGCATTTGTAAGTAAGCAGAAATAACCTTTGAAGTAAATCTATTTTTCACGAAAAACTACATTATTTTTTAACATGATGATGCGAAAAACACTTATCCTTGGCAAGATAATTGAATACAAATTTTTTAAAAGTTGCTTCCCTTGGACAATTAAGTTACTATTAAAGACGATGGGAGCAGTGAACATGTTAAAAGTAAAATAGCCAAGGCTCAGGGTGTTGTTTTTTTTTTCGCAGTTAAAAAAAGTTTGGAAGAATAGGAAGATAAGTCTGCAAACCAAGATTAGAATATTGGAAGGTACATTGATGACAGTGGTCAAATATGGATTTGCTAGATGTTTTCTAGAGAAATTGCCACCGGATTGTTTTGGGTACCCGGCTGACTGACCATATTTCAAACAGTAGGCTGAACACAAAATGTGGTTCTTTCTAGGTCTATAATGAAAGAAAGGTTGAGATGGCTAGGGCACGTTCTGCGGATTACAAATTGCCAGAGATTTTCCTTTACGGTCAACCGTCTAGGGCTAAACGGAAGGAAGGTCGTTCTCATCTGGGGTGGGAAGATGTCATACAGAAATATTTAAAGGAAATGTGTACTTCCTAGGAGGGTGTAAAGAGGGAGGCTTTGAATATATTGGGATGGAGGAGCTTGCGTAGCTGTGTTGGCCTCAGGCGCCTTGGTGCTGTGGTGAGTTGTTAGTAGTAGTAGTAGTAGTATTATATAAGACCTGATAGCGCAGGGGTTAGAACAGTTGCATGTGGCCAAGGCCATATCCACGGGTTAGGGGTTAGGGGGTTTGACCCCCCCCCCTAAATATTTGTCTGACTCGTAAAAACGTAAAAAAAATTAATATAAACGATTTTTTTTAAACTAATTCGCTAGTTTTAAAACTAACGAATTAGTTTTTTTTGTGTAGCCCCCCCCCCACCTCCAAAAATATCCTTTGGTTAACTTCCCCCTTCCCTCAAAACAAAATCCTGGATGTGGCCATCACAACATATAGAGAAGACTAAAAATTGAAGAGAAATAAATAACAAAAAAAAACTCTTTTTTAAAATGGACTAAAAAGTAGAAATTTTCTTTTCTCGATTCAATGACTATAACTGAAAAAGAGGGGCGCAAAACGGACTGGGTTTTATATAACTTGATCTTTTTAACTCCTTTAATTCAACTCACCCGCTTTTATGTATTTATAACTGGGATCAACTTTATATCAATGTTATGTAAAGTGCAAACTGCTTAATTAAAACCATATTAACCCGTTATGTAAATCCTTTTTTTTATATATACATTTTTTGCTATCTATACGGACATAAAGTGAATAACCAAAAAATTTTTTTCGGGGGGTCAACTGCAAAAACAGAAAAAAAAAAAACAATCAAAACATTCGTAGTATGCGCCTTTTGTTGTAAGGTTTTGTCAAGATATACTGTGTCAGATAAAGGAGCTGTAATTTGCCTTCAAAAGGGATATACAAGCTTTAAAATACGTTATTATTCCTAACACATTACTAGGTCTTAGTTAAACAACATTACCTGGGCAATGAAAAAGTATCTGCAGTATGTGCTTTTTCTTGTATAAGTTTTTATAGAGGTATAGCCTGTAAAATTGAAGGAATTACCTTTCCAAAAAAAGATACACTGCCCTCTAAGTTTAAAATTTGAATTTTGTTCCCTAATCTTTCGAATTAGGTCTGTAACACACTCTGTTTTTAATTTCGGTTCCTGTCTATTTAATCCATTTTAAATGTGTCATTATTCATGACCCATTATTTAGGCTATATTAATTTGCATAACTACGGTTATGGGATAACGTTACTACCCTGCCTGATTTAAAATAGTAAGACCAGGGTTGCCACCCTACTGATTTATCAATCTTTATAGAGATTTTTTTATTGTTCATATTGATTTTTTATGTATCGTTATTTTTATTTATTTTTTTTTATAAAAATATTTAGTTTTGACTAAATCTATGGATTTTTCACAATACAGCGCGTATATTCATGATTCAATTGAACAAATCATACAAGAAGCTAACTAATAAAAAAAAACACAAAAACTAGCGATTCACTTCGGTTCCTAAGATGTTCCAGATTAGCATTTATGCAAATATACCACCTTTGAAACTTACAATTTCCTGCCATATCAGATATGACTCCAGAGCATCATTATCAAGATAATAGGCGAAATAGTTAATCGTAAAATTGCAAAATGTTCTGTATTTACTATTTTACAACATATGATGAGGTCGAATTTTTGTCTTCATATTTATGTTTTTTTTTTCTCCGTAATGTATCAGTTTTAAATTAAGATTTTCTTCTGTTGAAACCTTTGAAAGTGGAGTGAATGGTGGATATCAATACACCCTCTACATCTGCAAATAGAATAGAAATGGAGTAATTGAAAAATAAGATGGTATTTTTCATACATTAAATTCAATTTTCTAAATAAAAAAAAGAAATCGTTAATAAATAAAAGAGGAATCAGGGCTCTTTATAATAGCATCTGTATTATAACTAAATTGATTAAATCAATTTCAGTTTAACGATTGAAGTCACTTAGGAGTAAGGGGGGGGGGTATCTACTCTGGGAAGGGTCTAATGATTTTAATTTCTACTTCTAATATCTAATCAGAACTCCAATAACTGTCCAAATTATCTTCTTTGCAATTGAAACACCTAATAAACGTAGGTAACGTCCTATTCTTTTAGTTTTTGGATTTATGTGCTAATATATCAAAGAGTTTGCGGTAACGAACTGTAAGAATAGAGCTACAAGGCTCAATAGTAACCGAAATCTTAGAAACGGAATTTTGAAATCAATCAATATATCATCGGCTTATGAAGTTGATTCCAAATATATAAGATTCATTAAGCTTAGTTTTAGCCATAAATGGCTGAGAAACTGTGAAAATTGGCCGGATTTTTCAAAGAGGGAGGAAACACCCAATAAAAATGAAAGAATTTAATTAAAATTAAACCATTAGATTTGGTGTATCAGAGAACCCTACTGTAGAGGTTTCAAGCCCCTATTTGCAAAAGTATTGAATTTTGTATTATTTGCCAGAAAAAAAAAATCATAGATGGATGTTTATTTCCTTTTTTTTCCCAGGAGGATCGTATCAAACCAACAGTTCTAGAACATCGGGAGAGGGCTCATTTGAACGGAAATTAAAATTTCTGCTGTTCTTTTAATTTGACCGAATAGATTAGACGGCTAATAGCCCCCCTCTCGCATCCTTTTTTCCCATAAAATTGTCCGATCAAAATTTTCAGATGGCCATTTTGTTTAACATAGTTGAAAGGTTCCACGATTATACCTTTAGATTTAACATGACCCTCACAGCCCCTGAGGATAAGTCTTGGGATGAATTAACAGAATTAACAAGTGCCTCTTTATTTCTAAGAACCAATAAGACCGATGCTTATCGAAATTTGTGAAAAGTGGGACACATTTTTTCATGGAATTATAAAAAGGCCATTTTCAAAATTGTCGTTCGTTTCCCTGTAATTGAACTAGCACAGTAAAAAGAAAAACAGTTTCTGTATTTTTTGGGGAAATATTGAGATTTTGGATCGACAAGGAAAAAAAATTAAAAAGAAAAAGTAAATATTTTGATTAGGTCACCGATAACCTATTTTCAGTGATTGGAGTATAAGCTAAGGGTACCGAATCGGGTTATTATTCAATAAAGGCGTTAAAAATGATTTTTTTAAAGCCATTGTTTCCTAGAAAAGCGGTGCCGTTATCTAACGATCGTAAGGTGGCGTTGAGTGAAGTCACCAAAAACTTCGTCTATACAGACTATCAAAGTAAGTTTTCTAGAGAACGTCGTATATCACCGTAATATCAAATAGTAGTACTGACATTTGGAGGACGGCTGTGATAAACAGTTGTGATACGCTTTTTGTGTGTAGTTCTGATCATTTGTTTAAAATGATTAGTGAAAACATGACTTGGAAAAGTTAACGATTAAATGATTTTGTCGAAAATCTCGAAGCGTTATACAATATTAAATCAAATGAGCAAATACAAGCTCAGTTGAAGTCAAATTTATGGAAAAATATCAGGATAACACTTCAAAAAATTGAAGTGGTGTCCTGACACCCTAAGTGTCACAACTCTTGACCGCTAGATAGCGGCACCACTTATCTAGGAAACCATAACTTAATTTACCAAGGTTTTAAATCCTATCGCTCACTGTTCGACAAACATTTAATTGCAAATCCCTCTGCTTGTTCATTTTGAAATACATTTTTACTGTAATTGTTCATATCTCCTACTCTTTTTGGCTTTTGGTTGTATACTTTATCAAGGAGAAATTCCCTCCCCAAAAAGAAAATAACCCTCGGAGTAAGATTAGGGGAAAACTGGCAACTCAGTTGGGCCTTTCAGCCAGTCCATCTGATTTATGAGAGTCGCCCAGAAATTTCTAGGGAAAGAAGGGCGAGTGCTACCAGCAGTATTGCTTTTACCAGGGTTCGGACTGTTTCTAATCTTTTTATCTCCATCCCCACGCCCCTCCCCCTTGGTGGCTTCTGCTATTAGATTTTCTCTATTTTTGTTCAATATCATTTTCGCATCATCATGTGAAAAAAACGCAGTTTTTCGCGAAAAAAGAGATTCTATTTCAAAGATTATTTCTGCTCACTTACAAATGCGACTAGATATAGCAATTTCCTTTAAATTGAGCCGAAAAATGTCTTTTAATAATTTTCTGATAGCTCCCTAGCGCTGGCGAAAAAAAGAAGGTATACGATCACTGTTTGATATCAATATATTATAATCTTAAAACATTACCTTTAGTTGTTTTGAATTGTCTATTGATATAAATTTTTACTAAGAGATGTGGTCGTCTCTTATTAGATTGCTAGCTACCGCTGCAACCCGGATTTTGATCTTACTCTATCTCTAGGATTTATGGGCTATTGTATATTTTAGTGTGGAACTTGATCGTCTCTTACTAGGTTGCTATTTACTGCTGCTGCCCGGAGGTTTGTGATCACACACCCATACATACCTTTCGATTAGTGTAGGTTAGGGTTCGTTCTTTATTGTAATTAAATAAAAAAAACAAGTTTTTTTAACTGAAAGTAAGGAGCGACATTAAAACTTAAAATGAACAGAAATTATTCCGTATATGAAAGGGGCTGTCCCCGCCTCATAACCTCGCTCTTTACGCTAAAGTTTTTTATTGTTTTAAAAAATTAAGCTGTGAGACAGAGTCAAACTTTAGCGTAAAGAGCAAGGTGTTGAGGACGGGAAAGCCCCCTTCATGTACGGACTAATTTTTTGTTTGTTTTAATTTTTAATGTCGCTCCTTACTTTCAGTTTAGAAAATTTGTTTTTTTTCTTTAGTTTCTGATCGTTTTTTAGTTAATGCAGCTTTTATTTGCATAAAAATTTTACTTTTCTTTTGCTAAATGGATGTCTTTACAAATTAACTTACGTAACTAACTTCTATATTCGTATATTTTTCTTCTGGCAAAAAATACAAAGTTGCAGATTTTTGCAGATATGAGCTTGAAACCTATGTAATAGGGTTTTCTGATACGCTGAATTCTGACGGTGTGATTTTCATTAAAATTCTTTCACTTGTAGGGGATGTTTCCCCCTCTTTAAAAAATCGAGTAAATTTTCTCAGGCCTGTAGCCTTTGATGAGTAATACTAAACTTAATAAAATTTATATATTTAGTATCTGCATTATAAACACATTTTGATACATTTATTGACACCAAAATTTCGTTTTTAAAAGTTTCAATTACTATTGAGCCGTATCGCTTGTTTTTTTTATTACGTATATGTTATTACTTATATGAAGGGGTTCTCCCCTTAGTCAATACCACACTCTTTACGTTAAAAGTTTAAAAAAATTTTGATTCAGAAACCCCTGAATCACAAAGGCCGTTTAATTAGAATAGATAGCTCTTTTGAAAGCACTAAAAAAAACTTTAGCGTAAAGAGCGAGTTATTGACTTGGGGGAGAACCCCCTCACAAACGTTATAATTTCTGTTCGTTTTAAGTTCTAATATTCCTTCTTAAATTTCAGTTGAAAAAACTTGTTTTTTTTATTTAATTTCTGATCGTCTAATTATCGATTTAATTTCTAATGCTTGGAAATCCGGCGCCCCCTTCATAGAAATGTATCTTACCCCAAAGAAAAATTCTCCACGGAAATATTCTCCAGATTAACCCCCTCCTCTAGCCCCCCCCCCAGAAAAAATCCTTCCTGAAAATGGTTGTATACTTCCCAATAACCAATAAATAATGCTGGCAAGTCCGGCGCCCCCTTCATGGCAATTTCCCTTCCCCCATGAAAACTTCCATCATTAACAGATCCTCCAACATAACCACCGACCCCCCCATCCCACCCACTACCAGAAAAAAAACCTCCTGAAAACTTCTGTATACTTCCCAATAACCAATACTATATTTTAACATTGGGTAAAGTTCATAACTTTTAGCCCTCCCTCTGGGAACTTCGGGGGATTAAGTCACCCTAAAAGACATATCTATCATATTTTCGACCCTGCTGAACAAAATGGCTCTCTCAAAATTTTGATCGGGTGACTTTGGGAAAAAAATAAGCGTGGGAGGGGGCCTAGTTGCCCTCCATTTTTTTTTGGTCACTTAAAAAGGGCACTAGAACTTTTAATTTCCGTTCGAATGAGCCCTCTCCCGATATTCTAGGACTACTGGGTCGATACGATCACCCCTGGAAAAAATAATATAAAAAAAAAAATAAACACACATCCGTGATCTTTCTTCTGGCAAAAAATGCAAAATTCCACATTTTTGCAGATAGGAGCTTGAAACCTCTAAATTAGGGTTCTCTGATACGGTGAATATGATTGTGTGATTTTCATTAAGGTTCTATAGCTTTTAGGGGGTTTTTCCCCCTTTTTTTGAAAATCCTCCAAATTTTCTCAGGCGCGTAAATTTTTATGGCTAGAACTAAACTTGATGAAAGTTATATATTTGAAATCAGCATTGAAATCTAATTCTTTTGATATATCTATTGGTATCAAAAACTTACCATTTTCTAGAGTTTCGGTTACCATTGAGCCGGGTCGCTTCTTACTTACAGTTCGTTACCACGAACTGTTTGATTTAGGATTACATGTGTTGCGAATTACCAGCTTGGTCTTTGTGACACTGGGTGTTAATTCCGACGGAGATCTATTAAATTCAGACGAATCGCTTTGCCTAATCAGATTTAGTCCAAGTTTGGAGCAAAAACGGTAAACTGTATATTTTGAAATCTTCTCCTAACTTGGTTTTTGCACAAATTACAAAATGTGTAAAAATGCCTGCCCCCTTGCCGAACCGAAAATCTTTCGTAATTAAAAATTAAAATTCTTCGCGTATTTGAAGGATTCAGTACAGACAAGTTTGGAGGGGATGGGTCTCAGCCACCTTCTTTAAAACCTCAGAATTTTTGCTATTTCTCTAATAATTTCCAATAATTTTCATATAAGTTTCATGTTTTTACACATTATTTAGTTTTCCTACCCTCACCCCTCCAAGAAATGTTGATTGAATAACTCTCTACGATGTTCCAGTGCCAAGCTATCTGTGGAAGAAAATTTTGTGGAAGAAAAAAAAAGAAAAAAAAGATACTGTTTAGGCAGAATGCTGTAGTAGCTGCCACTTTTCTTGATTTTCAAGCCAATATATTTCCCTTGCTGTTAAAGCCAAGGGACAGAAAGTTTCCTTTAGAGGTGTTTTGAACAAGGCGGCTCTAATGGTGTATTTCTTGTTTTGATCTGACTATTTTTTAAAAACTTATGGGTTTTTTATATTTCTTAACATTGAAAGTGATCGTCTCTTACTAGGCTGCTACCTACCGCTGCTGTGTAGGGGTTGGCAAAGGTTGAAAAAAAATCTCAGAAGAGCCTCGTATATTTTGTATATATTACCAATACTGGTCTTGTTGTTTTAATTATTCCCACCCAGCAAACAGGGGGGAGGGGCTCAGACCATTCATTTTGTTCAGTCCGTTTAAACTGCTTCTATTGCACTGAGCCGAAACTGATAATAGAAGAAACTCAAATTTTTCTCTAAGAAGAACCAGACAACGCCGCTTAATTTTGTCCGGCAAAATAGTGCAAGTAATTGTTTATTTTAAGTTTTGCAGGTTTTTTTAATTTCACATTACATAGATCTTTGATTCAATTGCATTTTGTTTTTCACCAAAAACTAGTTATATCACAATCATGTGTTCTTAAGTCATGTTTTTTTCACTTTTAATTCATTTTCTTCTTTCTTTCAGATACTGAAGAAGAAGATGAGAGCCAAAGGGTGCTTAGGAGGCTGGAACTAATAGATCAAGATGTTTTGCAGTACGATATAGAAATTTTTAAGATACAAGATCATTTAATTGCTAAGAAATATGGATTTAGGACTACACCAGGATTAATTTTATTTAAAAAAGGAAGGCCTGAAAAGTATGACGGTATGTTAGCCGCTTCGCTTTTTTTTAGTT
Organism: Artemia sp. Qi Xiang Cuo; assembly: GCF_049724085.1. Lineage (NCBI taxonomy): Eukaryota > Metazoa > Arthropoda > Branchiopoda > Anostraca > Artemiidae > Artemia > Artemia sp. Qi Xiang Cuo. Next base: position 37,948,168 of record NC_142813.1, on the reverse strand, counting down.
AGAGTTTAATTGAGTCATCGCATAGCTGGTAGGAATACCTTTATACTAAAACTGTTTTGATTTCAACTACAAACCTTTTTTTAGGCACGTGATTCCCAACGTCGGGCGAAGGCCTTAACGGTGAGGCCTGGTACTATTTTGTTGGGTCAGTGGCAGGACCTGTGCCCTTCAGCTGACTATACTTTAGAGTCTTGGTTTCGAAAAAAAAATTGTTTATGTGACTGACTGACGTCACACGATAGACATTTACAGAGCAAAAAAGATACATGATATTTTTGCAATGACGTCATATATTGTATAAAATTCACTAGAGTAAAATATACCTAGAGGTGTATCCTAAAAAATTACTAAAAAATAACCGACCCGTAAAAAATTACCAAGTTAATAGCCTTTAAAGCTTCCTTCTGGTGAAAACACGTAAAATTTTGAATAATGAAATTTAAATACCACGAGGGGCATCAAAATTTTAGAAATGCCTAGGTGGGATATGGCCCAGCATCGTTTGGACGAATGGTTTTGGTGATTAATTGTCATTGCTCTTGTAATAAGGATTTAAGAGGAAAAAATATTTCTATGGGGATTTTTGAGCGTTGAGTGTATTCTTGGCTGTAGGTATCTGAACAGAGTATACCATAAACGTACCACAAGTGGTATATGACACCTCACTATAATATTTGATGCCTAACAACTGGTTCTGATTGGTACAATGAAGGTCTTAAGAGTTTTTTACCTTATAAAACTTATATAAAAATTATGAAAAGTGAATTCCACCTTTTCTTGATTCGTGTATAAGGCGGAGAAACCAGACCTTTTAGCTCCTTTATTAAGCTTCTTTTTAGTAGATACAACATAGTGAGGAAATACCACGCCTTTTACGTCATTTAAGCCAGTAGCCATGCTTAACCTCTAATCGGGTATTGCTTAGAAACCAACAATACCAACATGAATAAGAAAAAATATAATTGTGTTTTAATTATTAGTTTTGCCTTAAACTTAATGATTCTTATAGCCATTATTCACCATTTAAGTCAAGAAACGACACCAATTTCAATTTTGAATTCATTGCATTTTTCCTACATTGATAGCTTTTCAACGTCCGATAACCTCTACTCAAAAGATATTAAGAAATGCCTTGCGATTGCCGACTCTGGCGCTTGCCAGAAGGGATGGACTTATATGACAAGGGAGGGATTTGGAGGGACTAGAATCTGTTGATTCTATTCAATCGAAAGAATCAAGAGAAACACACTGATAATCACCATTGCCATACGAGCGTGCTAGTCATGGACTCTTAAAGCAGACGATAAACGTCACCAGATTACATTTAAAGAAAATTTACTTCGTCCTATTGCTACTATTACGTACCTGGATCGAAATCCCAATATTAAGTTATTTGATAGCCACAAGATCAGATACACCATACTTGATGAAATTGACAACAACAACCTAGGCAGCTAGGCCATATTCAACGAATGGAAAATTTATGTCTTTGAAAAATGGTCTTGGATGATCACTTGCATGGTTCTCCCCCCAGAAACTGCCCACTTTAGAGATAAAAAGATAGCTTCTCAACACTTTACCTGCCGCAATTACCACGCAACCACCACATTAATAACATAGAAAACTAAGACGCTATCGTAGTAATAAGAGGCAAACCGACCTTCAAGCACGGATCGAACTTAAATCAAGTTGTTCAAGTGAAACTATCATATGCCCCTTTTTTCTTTGCAGCTTATGCTCATGCACCATCCGTATGCACAAAAAAAGAATGTATTTTAACATTATTTTAATTTAGATCCTTTTATTCTTCTATGCTCTTTTTTATACTCTTTTGTTTGCCTCCTTAAGAAATAAATTAATATTTGTGCTGGTGTTTTTTTTTTATAGTTCTGTTTTTTTTTCTTTAGAAGGCGTGGAATTTTGTCAAGTAGTTGGCACTTTTCTTGGCTCTCCCATGAGAATTTTTTTTTCTTTTAGGAGATCTTGATGATGAGGAGGAAGTACTCGATTGGCTAACTGACCCTGATACCTTGGAACTGGCCGACAGCATTGAAAGAGTTAATAGGAAAATGTTCGAAAAAATAATGTCCCGATCAGATAGTTTGGTTGCGTTATTCTGTAAGAAGCTTTGACTTCTCTCTCTCTTTTTCTCATTTGACTGGGTTTACTTACAAACCCACAGTCAATTTGTAGGTCACGATTGTGGTCCACGCGTCTTATTTCCGCATCCTCCTGGTCTCGCTTTTCTCGACCAGTGCGCTTGCGCACTGTAAAGATTTTAGAAGCTGTATAAAATATCTCAACATTGAAACTAACGGTTTCATAAAGTTCTGCTTTTTTTTGGTGGAAAAATATACTTTTTATTACTTTTGTCTTCAGCTGCCTTATATCTTTCAGTGGGTGTCAGGTTCATGGCAGAATGAAACCTTGGCTTTTCTTAAATATACAAAACTTTTACCATATGTTAAGTTATTTGTGTATTTTTAATCTTTGAATGGAAAGGCGTTGCTAACTTGGTATTTGGTATTATTTTTGTGTGATTTGTCGGCAACGGTTGGTTCATTATGCCTAATAAAGTCAATTAAAAAAGGAAGTTTTGCAGAATGTCTAGGGCCATATTTGGCTCATTAGACTCTCCATTTCTCCTCGAATGTTTCATAATCTCTCCTGGATTCTGGCATTTTAGTAGTTTGTTTTTATCTATGATGGGGAAAGGGTTGGGGGAGCCTATAGGAAAACTGTATATCTTTGAAAAGCCATGCTTTAATTCTATTTGGAACCTTGCACCTATTGAAGATTCTAAATTAATTGTAGGGAAAAATAAGAAAAAGTAAATATTTTTACATTACATGTAAATATACCTATCTATTCTTGGGCCTTCTTCATGTAGAAATGACGAAACTTATAGACAAAATTAGAATATCTATGAAAAAAACAAGCTTTCGTTCTATCTAAATGCTGAAATCTTATTGAAAACTGTAAAGAACTTCATGAGAAAAGGGTGGTTATTTACTAAAAAGTTTAGATTTTCATGGGACTGATGGTTTCAATGTTGAAACGTTTGGCACATTTATTAAAATTTTCACAGTGCGCAAGCTCAGTGTTCAAGAATAGAACCACCAGGTGGCTATTTGATTAAAATGACTATGAAATGTTTGGATCACATTCACCACCCTGAATCTAAAATTTAAATACGAGAATCTGCTAATTTGTTAAGTCTAGTCTGAATTATTCAAAACAGAAAAACGTAAGAAACAGATTTTTTTTTATAAATTAGTCAAGTGTGGGGAAAAATATTATTTGTTTATTTGGTAGTTCTAAACCCTTTAGCTATCTCAAAATTTTTGTCATTAGTATTTTGGTCATATTATTCTAAAATTCTATTTTTTGTGACATGAAATTGCAGACACTGGCACTTGAAATGGGGCGATTTCTTTTGTGAATTCAAAAAGGCCCTAGAATCCTATTTCTGATATCCTATGATTATCTGGAACCCACTATGTGTACATACGTACTTACAAGAGAGTACTTACTTACTATATACGTAATTAATAGAGAATATCTGAAAGCCCTAACAGTTTTCCTACAGCCTCCCCCCTCACCCTATTGAAAGACAATTAAGTGTATATGTACTGCAGCTATATATGTATGTTTCTCTGCATATATATATCTATCACTGATACTTCACATTACAAAATTTAATAAAACAGTAAATGTCCTAATGATCATAAGCCTCTCGAGATCTTTGATTCAAAATTTAGAGCAAGGAAGGAAACATGGACGCCCATATGGGGTCAGGGGGGGCTCTTGCCCCCCCCTGGCTGAATGATGCTGCCTTATTTTTATATTTTTGTTCTGAGATTTCTATTAAATAGCATTAAAAGTAGCAATTAGACGAAGTTTGCCCCCCCCTGGAATTCAGCTTATGGGCGCCCATGGAAGGAAAGCTCTTGTCTTACCATTAGATGAGTCTCTTTTACATCTGGGAATATTCAATTAAAACCACTTTGAGTGTCCTTATTGACATTGATGCTGATTGCAAGAAATGTGCAAGCTAGAGCCTCTAGGATAAACCCATCTGCTAGTAATTAGATCAGACATTTTTAATGATTTTTCTACCTTACCCCCTTTTTAGTCATATTTAGTATCTTTGATTTTTTTAAACAGGGAATTGAAGTTCTTGTCTTAGATGGATTTTCACACAAATTTGAATTCTAAATAAAAATAAGCTAAAGTTTTGTTAAGGCAGCGATGTGCGTTGCAATCAATCTGATAGAGTTTTAGAATTGCTTGAAAATATTCATGATGAGACTAAAGCTTCCGTGATATACCTGTTTACTATAGAAAAGATGATAGAAGAGATCAGACAATCGAAATTTTTTCTACCCATCCCTTTCCTAGTCAAACGTAAGGATTAACAGGGCCCTATCCAGAATTTTAGTTGTTATTTTTTTCTTTGGGGGGAGTACAAATAAATTTAAAAAAACGCGTCAAAAATTTGTTTATATGCATTTTTGTTATGTTTTTACAATTTGGACAATTTTTTTTGGGGGGGGGGGGGTTAAACCCCCAAACTCACCCTAGATACAGCCTTGATGGTGAATGACAAAGTTAGAAAAATGTAGTTTGTCATGATCATTCCTTTTGATTCTCCACGAAGTTCGGATCATTGAATAAAAGGTCTTATCTTGTCAATATTCGATTAAAAAAAAAAAAAAACTTTTTTCAAGTAAAAGTAAGAAGTAACATAAAACTTAAAAAACAGAAATTATTACGTATATGAAGGGGTTAGTCTCCTCCTCAATACCTCGCTCTTTACTCTAAAGTTTTTTAGTACTTTGAAAAAGCTTCTTATAATTGAAGTTAAATGACCCTTGTGTTCCAGGAGTCGTTCTTACAGAATTTGGACTAAGTTCAAACTTTAGCGTAAAGAGTGAGGTGTTAAGAAGGAGGCAACCCCCTTCATATATGCAATAATTTCTGTTTTTTCTAAGTTTTAATGCTGCTCTTTACTTTCGTTAAAAAACTTGTTTTTTATTAAATTTCTGATCGTTTTTTAATAATCCCGGGAGATCTGGCCCCCCCTCAACAGAGAAATACCATTCCCACGGATATATCTTCTAGACAATTCAATGCCAGTGAAAATTTCCTCAGGAAAATTATCCTTAACGACTCCACTAGTAAAATTGAAACGGAAAAGAGAAAGCAAGAAATATAAAAAGAATTTCGTAAAGGAATCCTGACAAATTTCCCCAGTATATAATTTCCCCTGACAGGTTCACTCCCTGGAAACTTCCTTCCCAATGGAAAGTTACCCCGTGAATAAAAAACACAACAGTTGTTTTTCATCAGGGGCTGTGCGGGGGGGGGGGTCATTTTATATCTAAAGGCATAGTTATTGGGCATTTCAACTATGATGAACAAAATGGCTCGTCTTCCTACCCTAAAATGGATGCATGCTTCCCAATAACAAATACTATGCGTAAACAATGGGCAAATTTTATAACTTAAAGGCCTTTCCCCTAGGGCTGTGGGACGGGTCATTTTGTATCCAAAGGCATAGTTATTGGGCATTTCAACTATGATGAACAAAATGGCTCTTTCATAATTTTAATCGGACGATTTTGGGAAAAAGTGGGTGGGGTGGGCCTATTTGCCCTTCAATCTTTTTGGTCACTTAAAAAGGGAACTAAAACTTTTAGTTTCCGTTTGAATGAGCCCTATCGTGATATTCTAGACCCACTGGGTCGACACGATTACCCCTGGGAAGAAAAAAAAACAACAAATAAACACGTATTCCTGATCTTTCTTCTGGCATAAGAATATAAAATTCCACGTTTTTACAGGTAGAAGCTTGAAACTTCTACAATAGGATTTTCTGGTATGCTGAATCTGACGATGTGATTTTCGTTAAGGTTCTATGACTTTTATGGGGTGTTTCCCCGTTTTTTCGAAAGTAAGGCAAATTTTCTCTGGGTGAGACTTGTAACCTTTGATGAGTAAGACTACACTTAATGAAACTTATATATCTAAAATCACCATAAAAATCAAATTCTTTTGATATACCTATTGATATAAAAATTCCGCTTTAAAGTTTTGGCTACTATTGAGCCAGATCACTTCTTACTTACAGTTCATTACGACGAACTATTTGATATAGATTTTATAGAGCTCGGCTTGTTAAACAAAATAACCTTGAATTTCTTTATAGACAATGACGTGGATTGCAAGCAATGTGATAAGGTTCTGGAAGAGCTTGAGAATATTGATGACGAGGCTAGGGCTGCTGGAATTGATTTTGTGAAGCTAGATGACAAAGAACTAGCACGGGACGTAGGAGTATTTGCCTTACCAGCTGTTGTTTTCTTTAAGCCTGGACAAAGTGATCCAGTAATCTATGCAGGTACTTGTCTATTTGCTTTCTTTCATTTAAAAATTCAATTCTTAATCTTGGTTCTCTAAAGCTATATGGTGTGCTCTCCTTTTGTTATTTCCAGTGTAATATCTGCCTCAAACAGAGTTTGACATAGATTTTTGTCCCGATCAATATGGCATGTGCATTAATTACCTTCATCAAGAAACATTTCTTGTAGAATAGTATTTATCAAAATATTTTTGTTTTGAAAATATTTTACAATTTTTTTTTATTATTTTATACAATCAACTCTTAGTAGCGGCCTAAAATGAATTCTTTTAAAGTCTTAAATAGTCTTTAAAATTTTAAACAGTCTTATAAACGAAAAGTAGTTACATTTGACAAAACTAAGCAAAACATTGTCATATAATTGCTGGTGCTCTGAATCGTGCTATATAAAAAAGAATTTTTAGTTGCGGCAAAATTAATTAGTTTCTAAGAGGTTTGCAACCATTACATCCTGCCATCTACATTTAGTGTTCCGAAAATGATCCTAAGTCCATTCCCAAAAAATGTTGAAACTTTTGACCCAAAACACTATTTTTATGGTGTTTAGAGTCCCTTATGCTCATAAGACTGGGACAGGGGCTGTTTGACCAATAGTTATTGTATTTCTTTTCTGTTTTATATTTGTTTATTTTTTTTGTTTATTTTTGTGAAAAAAATTTTTTGTGCTATTACTTGTTGAATATTTTTTATGTTAAAAGGTCGTTATTAGATTAAGCCAACCACAAGACTCTTTACTTTTATGTCGGTTTTGAGTTATTTCTATAGTGTGGTTGTGTTCTATATTTTTAGATGAAATAATAAATGTCTGAATCTGAAAATCTGAATCTGTTATATATCTTGTATATCCTGGCAAATATTTCTATCAACTTGCTCATAACGGTTGCCAAACTGTAGCTTGCCCTTAAACCCAACAACTAAAAGTATGTTGTTCATCATAACATTTACATATTTGTTGAATAGTTAATTTTGCAAATTATTTATTTTTGTTTAAACTTTTAATTTCCTATTAAAACTAGTTTGTTAAAAGGATACAATTCAAAACAATTTAATTTGATCTGAAAATCTTTGGTATTTGAAGTTTCTTATATTTATAATTTTTGAGATTTTTGATCTATAATTATTGATATTTTGTATTTCTTATTTTCTGTGAGTTTACATATTTACACTTTTCTTTTCTTTAGAATAAAAAAAAAAAAAACTAGTGATACATCCTGAAAAATATTGTAACGAAATTATTGCAACAAAAATTACTGAAGAGTAATGCATCAATTACTTACTGAAGATTAATTACTTAAGATTACAGAAGATTACTAAAGACTAATTACTGAAGATTACAGAAAAATTACTGAAGATTAATTAATCCAATTAATGCATCATTAATTAGTGGTTTATCTGTTTGATATAAGCAGGGTGGTTTCCACAGTGGTTTGTATAAATAACGGTTGCTCTGTCTCATAAGTTGTTTTATGGGTAGCCTACCCACTAATATTTGGAGGAGGCTAGGTCTCAGGATTTATTTGAAATAGAAAAACGGAGGCCAGAATAAAGTTTACAAATATGAGCACCTGAGAAGTTACACCAGAAAGTATAATTCTTTTCCCGAGTCTTTCAGAATATTACTCTTTTCAATCATTTTAGTTCTACTAGGACCGAAGGGAGGGGGAAGACAGTTTTGGAAGACTGAATGCAGAAAGTAAGATGTAATGGTTGCAAACCTCTTAGACCTTAATTGATTTTGCCGAAACTAAAAACTCTCTTTTATATAGCACGATTCAGAGCAACAGCAATTATATTCATTAGATTTCATTGTACTTGCAGTTGTCCGTCATAATGTATACATGATCCTTAAATATTATTTTTTGTTAAATTACTAATTTCTTGTTTAAATATTGATTCTTTATAAAAACTAGTTCATTCGAGAGATAGGGAATAAAACAGTTCTATTTATTTTTAAAGCTCCAGAAAATTGTGGAAGTTTAAGTCCCAATGTGATCCCATAATTTCTGTTCTTTTCAAACAGTTCGTGGTAACGAACTGTAAGTAAGGAGCGACCCGGCTCAATAGTGACCGAAACTCTAAAAAACAGAATTTTGATACAAACAGAAACATAAGAAAAATAAGATTTTAATGCTAATTTCAAATATATAAGTTTCATCAAGTTTAGTCCTACCTATAAAAAGTTACGCGCCTGAGAAAACTTACCTGATTTTCGAAAAAAGAGAAATACACCCCCTAAAACCCATAGAACCTTAATGAAAATCACACCATCAGATTCAGCGTATGAGAGAACCCTACTGTAGAGGTTTCAATCTCCTATCTGCAAAAATATGGAATTTTGTATTTTTTGCCAGAAGAAAGATAACAGATGCGTGTTTTTTTTATTTTTTCCCAGGGGTGATCGTATTGACCCAGTGGTCCTAGAATATCATGGGAAGGGTTCATTCAGACGGAAATTAATATTTCTAGTGCCCTTTTACGTGACAAAAAATGGAGGGTGACTAGATCCCCTCCCACGCTCATTTTTTTCCCAAAGTCACCCGATCAAAATTTTCAGATAGCCATTTTGCTCAGCATGGTCCAAAATATAAAAACTATGTTTTTAGGATAACGTAGTCCCCCAAAGTTGCCGGGGGGAGGGCTAAAAGTTATGAACTTTACCCAATGTTTACATATAGTATTGGTTATTGGGAAGTATACAGACGTTTTCAGGGGGGATTTTTTTCTGGTAATGGGGGGGGGGGTCGTGGTCTATGGGAGAGGATCTATCCATGGAGGAAGTCTTCATGAGGGAAGGGACATTGCTATGAAGGGGGCGCCGGATTTCCCAGCACTATTTAAAAAATGATCAGAATTTAAATAATAAAAAAAAAATCAACTGAAAGTAAGGAGCAACATCAAAACTTAAAACGAACAGAAATTATTACGTATATGATTGGGCTCGCCCCCTAGTCAATACCTCGCTCTTTAAGCCAAATATTTTTTAGTACTTTGATAAGAGCTATTTATTCTAATTAACGGCCTTTGTCATTAAGGGTCCATTTCTAAGGAATTGGAACAAAATTCGAAGTTTAGCGTAAAGAGCGAGGTATTGACTAGGGTTCGAATCCCCTAATATAAGTATTAAAAATATATGAATAAAGAAGTTCGTTACGTGTGTTAATTCGTAATTTACGTATATTTATTACTAATAAAAACGTTCCTAAGTAAAATTAAACAACTTTCGAGAAAGCCATTTAACCAAATAAAAGTAAAATCAATATACAAATTTTGTTTTAATTATTAATGTACGATGAGCAAAAATCAAAACCTGCATTAATTCAAAAATGTTTAAAAACTAATTAAAAAACCAAGTTTTTTTAACTGAAAGTAAGGAACGACGTTAAAACTTAAAACGAGCAGAAATTATTCCGTATATGAAAGGGGCTGTCCCCTCCTCAACATCTCACTATTTACGCTAAAGTTTGACTCTTTCTCACACCTCTATTTTTTTTAACAATAAAAAACTTTAGCGTAAAGAGTGAGACGTTGAGGAGGAGACAGCCCCTTTCATATATGGAATAATTTCTGTTCGTTTTAAGTTTTAATGCCGCTCCTTACTCTCAGTTAAAAAACTTGTTTTTTATTTAATCCAGTTAAAGCTCTATCCTTATTTTTCTTTCTTATGGTAAACAATTTTCGGTGGTTATTTGTAATTTCCCCCTTTTAAGCCAAAAATCAGATAAATGATTATTAGTTAGACGATTCTGAATTAGAAATTTGTATTTTTTTTCAAAAAGAGGGGAGGTGTAAAATTTCCAGGGGTACTTGTGTGATATTCACCCTACCTAATGTTCTTCTAATATGTTTCTCTGACACTCAATCCTAATGAAATATACCAATGTAAGATAAAAATGTAATTTTTTTGAAACAATTTTTGCTATGCTTTTGCACATTAGGGGGGTTGGGGGTAAAATATAGCGGGTCTACATGCCTAATGTATTAGGTACAATTATTTTGCAAACTATGTAGTACGAATCGTTTTCTGACTTCACACTGTCCAAATACTTTACCCCCCCCCCCCTCCTAATATGAAAATATATAATCCAAATTATATATTTTCCATCTATTCTGTTACTTATTTTTATCTTGTCTCACTCTAAGCTGAAAGAAACTAATGAAAAAAAACAACGGTTATATAAAGCGTCAATGAAGAAACAACTTGAGTGGTAGAGGGTTTATCATACAAGTGCCATTTGAATATTTTTTTCAATAAGGGGGGAGGTGTAAAACTTCCAGGTATCATTTCCTGTCAGGCTCTTAAGGGCATTTTCAATATGACTGATTTATAACAGAAAAGTTTATTTTTGCTTTTTACCTTTAGGTGACTTAAAAAGTGAGGAACGACTATTAGAATGGATGATAATCCAGAAAGACCCAACCTTAGATCAAATTGAAGAAATTGAAGGACAAGAGTTAACTGATTTCATTAGAAAGAAGGAATTCATTTCTGTGTTTTTCTGTAAGTTTTCAGTATTTTTATATATCATACTTTTGTGCAATATTGTCACCCCAAACTTGTTCATAGCAGAAAGCTTGAACTGCCATCAAAAATGTGGAGGGAATATTATCCCCTAAACAATCAAGTTATTTACCTTGTTTCCTTTTACTCTTAACAGATCTTGTTTCAAATTTAACTGTTCGGTACTTCAGAAGAATGGCGTTTAAAAACCTTTATTGTGGTTCCGTATTGATTTGAATTTTAATTAATTAATGAATTAACTAAGAACAAAATTCTTGCTTGGAATATTAGTAACGCCGTATGCCATAGTTAAGCAAAAAGTGTTTGAGTTTTCTTATTATATATGGTCAATTTTAAATTTTAAATAACTTTTTTTTCAAGTCAAAGTAAAGGTTGATATTAGGACTGAGACGATTCTATATAAGATGAGAACTGCCATCTTCTAATTACTACCCTCATCTAATATTTAATACTCGCTTCTACCATTAGAAAAAAAAATACACATTTTTGCGCGTTAATCAATTAACAGAGATACTGGCAATATAAATATTGATACTATTTATGATATTGTTTTAAAAAATGAACCCATATTCAAAAATAAAATATTGCAAAATGTTCCAGGGGTTACTTCAAGTAACAACCGTAAGCGAATAGCAACATCAAAAGCTTTGCATAAAATTATGTCGCAATAATATATTCCTATTTAATTGGTTATTTTAAAAATGTTAGTCCAGTTACTTTTGTGGTTTGATGAAGGTGGCTACCAATTGTAAATGACAAGTAATTGTATATTATATATTTTAGTTTAGTCTACTTTAGTTTTAAATATATTTCTTAGTTATATTTTTTAGTTTTAGTTTTTTTTTCTACACTGAAGACGCCTTGTTAGATATGGGCGAAATATTCGTTTGATTCTTTTTGTTTTCTTCATTTTCATTTACTGGCCATAGGTCCGTTTGTCATCTTTATATTCATTTCTTTGTGTTTTTTGTCATGGATGGGCAGTCCAGCTTTATATGTTTTATTCGTACTACACCCCCGAAGAAAACATTGAGGCCCATCACTGCTTCCCGTTCAAAAATTGATTTTCCTTGTTGCTCATGATGGGGGAATTTAATTCTCTAATTTAGTATTTTAGGCTATGAATTCCAATGGTGTTTTCACTTCAAGCCGTGACTTTGATCCAATAGGTTTTCACGTTGATCCGTGACTTCGATCGAATAGATTTTCACTTTGATCCGAGACGATTTTGACGATATTTCGGGCTATTTTTGAATGCTCATAAATTTGTTTTCACAATAAACTTTTACCGTTAAAATCACCGTAAATAACAATTACCGTTCCTAAATCAGCCTCAAACAGCAATTTATCTTTACCGATTTTTTTTTTTTTTTAATCAAAATGGTTTTTAAATTTTTGAATACAATAGACTAGGGTTCATTCTTTACTAGGTTGCATCTGAATCTGCAGCCACGATTGAATTATGCAACCTTGAGGCAACCATGGAACCTTGGAACCATGAAGCACGGAGAAGAAAAACAAACTCAAACGTAGAGAGTGGGGTGGGGTAAGGGGGCAGCACTTTCATTACAAAAATTATTACTCTTTTTGTCCTAGTTTTAATATTACGCTTTGCTTTCAGTTGAAAAAGTTTATTTATTTATTTTGTGTTCTTTTCCAATATCCTATTCATAGTAATACAAACATTATGAGGACTTACACTCCTCAAAACCCCTGCTCTTTATGCTAAAACTTAACTTTCGTACCACAGTCATTCGATAACAAGGGCTTGTTTACGTAAAATTTGAGAGTTGAATGGTATAGTTGAAAATGGCGAACTATTAAAACTTTTGGAGCCAATTAAACCCGTGAAATTGTGGCATAACACCACATTTTTCATTTTACTTTTCACTTTGCTTTTTTCATTTGTTTCCTTTTACTTACTCTGAAGATGTTTCCACGATTCTACGAAAATCTGTACCGTGTCTGTTTTAACAATGAGTAGAATTGATCAGCCAATCTTTTAAATCTGATGACTCCCCCCCCCCTTCTAACAAAGCTTGGACCCTCTCATTCTGGTGCTCTTATAAATTTTTTCTAATTTGTTGAAGCCACAAGATTTAGCTGACAAAAAAAAAATTAAAATCTCACAATGCCTACTCTTTGAAGGTAATGACAAACATGAAGGCAGTCCAAAGTTATTGAAAAAAAAGGTAAGGTGAAGTTCATACCAACTCTCAATTCTTACCATTGGAATAACCATTCAGAGGCTCTTAGAATTTGAAAGTATATCTTGTCTTGTTGTTGCGAGTTATTATTATTTCGTGTCTCCTTATTCTTTTCTTTAATTCGTTGTTTTTCACCTCAAGTACTCCACCAAAGTGATTATCCCTGCTTTTCTTCCAGACAACGAAGAGGACTGTGAAAAATGTACCGAAGTTTTAGAAGGATTAGAAAATATAGATGACGACACCGATCGACATGGCATTCAAATGCTCAAAACAAAGGACACAACTATTGCTAAAAATTATGGCGTAATGGACTTTCCTGCTCTTATCTATTTTGAAAACCAAGTGCCATCTATATTTGAAGGTATATTTACCTTTTTGCTTTTTTAAAAAATTCACAAAACTCCGTTGTAATTGATGTAATAAAATTCATACTATAATTTGTATTATTTAGTTTTTTACCCACTAATAGCAAAACAACTGGAATAAAGCATAGAAAGAAAAGAAAAAAAAACACATAAATAAAGAGAAAAGAACATCATTATTACGAAAAATCTTATAATTTGAAGATACTGAAACGGCAACTCCCACCCAAATCTTACGGCTTTGCTGCATAGCAAAGCCGTAGGGTGTTTTGTCACCTAGTCTCTTTAAAATATACATTTTACATTTAGCCATCTGTCCTTAGCCACCAATTTAAATTTATATATATACATATATATACATAATACTGGATTCAAAAATAAAGAAAATAAATAAAATTCACTGCACAAAAAAATAAATTAAGAAAAAAAATATGTATATTTTATATATATATATATATATATATATATATATATATATATATATATATATATATATATATATATATATATATATATATATATATATATATATATATATATATATATATATATATATATATATATATATATATATATATATATATATATAATATGGATTAAAAACAAAGAAAATGAATAAAATTCACTGCACAATAAAATAAATAAATAACTATACCAATATCAAACAGCATAAACAACCGGATGAGACGGAGATGTAGGCCCATGCTCAAGGGTGCTTCAGAAATTAGTTCCTGTTGATGATGGCATAGAGTACACATAATATGAGTAGCACCAAGCAGAGTGATTAATTTCTATTCTGGTATTCTGGTAAATAAAGAAGAAACTGGCAATACCGAAAATAATAACTACGGGTTAAAATGGGTTTAGTTGTCTAAAACAAAATATTTGTTCTTATTTGTGAAATAAATCATTAAAATAATACCAAAATGATAAAGTTTCTATGTTTTTCTTTACCTTTATTTGGTAAATTCTCACTTAACCCACAACTAAAACTCTTTAATACCACATAACCTTTCTTTTCAGCCTCCTTAAAGGTCTAATGAGACTTTAAATTCTATATCCGTTATGAAAATTCCCTTCTTTGCTATAATTTTACAACTACAATTCATAATTTATATAACTATAGTTACTCACGAAAATGTATTTTTTTTATAAAAACTTTTTCTTTGTCATGGACAAACTAATCCTTCTGTTTGGAAATAAGATCTGATCATTATCATCAATCAAAGCAAACAAATTCGTGGGTTATAAGAAAAATGTATATTATATAGCTCAAGGAATTACGATTTTCTATAACTGAAACACCTTAGTTTATATTTATGTAATTGGTAAGTTTCTGTAACCCTCACAAAAACCTGTTAATTTAAATACATAAAGAACGAACAAACAAGGCTAGGTCAGTAAGTATAGCATCAGACTCCCTTTATCAGATTTGCGGGTTCGAGCTCGTTAGAAATTTTGTTCTGACGGTAAAAAGTATAATGTTAAGAATATGTTTTCTTTTGGTTAAAAATGGACAAAAAATTGAAATTAAAACTATATTACATGAGCAGATAGATAAAGAATTTTTTTTTTATTTTTAGAGGTTCAATAGCAGGAGGATTTTCTCTTTGTAAATGAATATTTCAAAGTTTTAATTAGTCGACTCTGTTTTGCCTTACGGCTGGCTGATCAAGTTGAGACTTTTAGAGACAGTTATGCTGGTCTGGTAGAGGGGGTAGAATAATTTTTCTCCCACAATTTCTTTTGTTGGATGTTTCATATTAGTTTAAATGATAATTTTGATCTTATCCTAGGAGATTTAATGGCAGAAGAAGAAGTTCTACAGTGGCTTGTTTTACAGAAGACGGAAGACAGAATAGAGCTGGTCACCAGAGGAATACTCGAATCTCTTTTGAATGACGTACAGTATCTGGCAGTATTCTTTTGTATGTATAGAATTTTTTTTTTTTTTGTATAACTAAAATTTACCTATTTCTTTATTATCTTTAATGAAAGAAAGCAACTATTCAATTATATGTTAACAGCAAAATTATAATATAAAATAGGAAGGACTTACCTCATAATTAAGGTTCAAAGAAAAAAAAATTGAGGTTCATGAAATGAAATTAAAGAGTGACTTAAACTTGACTTACCTAAAGCATTTGCTCTACAATATTGCCATCGTAGGATAGCCAGAAGTTAGCATTGTTAGACAACTCCAAAGCGGCCTGTCCTTGGGAGAGCTGGAATTCCATTAGGGGCAATGCTTCAGGTAGTGAGTCTACTAATTTTAATACTCAACCATCTTTTGTGTGGTCTTTCTCTGTGGTGATTCCAGCCGTTTGCAATTGGTTAAAAATTGAAGATGAGTCGAAAAGTATTTGAGTGGGCAGTCGAAGTAAATACCAATGTCGTGAGCGAGACTTGAGCTTGTCAGACAGCGGTCGCAATTGAAAGTATTTGAGAATCTCCAAGTATTAATATGGTCTTAGACCTGTTTACTTTTAAACGTAACTTGTCTGTGGCAGCACCAGGATCTCCAATGCAGTTTAAAATTGGCAGGAAATAATAATGCAACATCACTGTGAAAGTTGACTCGTGCCAGACATCTTCCAGCACAATGCATGCCAAGCAGCTACACGAGCAGTGTTTTGTTGTGAACATGGTCTTTGACGCAGTTGCACAACTTGGGTGCCGCAATGTTACGGAATACATCATTTATAATTTTGATAATTAAGAAGGGCTAGCCATTTAAAATGAAAGCAATTCCGGTGTTGTAGAACATATTTTTTTTAAATTGAAAATTTTAGTCTACCCATCAGATTATTGAACGATCATCCTTATTGGCTGTCTGTTAACAGTGTTAATGGCGAACAGGAAATCAAACGACGGTTTTTCTATACTATACAGTTTTATCGACCATCTGTCTAATTTTATGGATTTATGGACTTGCTGTATGGACTCAGTAGTGGAGCAACCTGGCACAAACCCACCTTGCTGGGGGTGGTGGAGAGAATAGAAGTAGCTATATGCTCACTTGAAGAGCTGTATGGTAAAGATTTTGCTAGATACTGAGAGCAGAGCTATGTCACAATAGTGGATACCTACTGTTTTGCCTTCTTTTTTCTTGTAGACTGGTACAAGTTAGCCAGTCTTGTTGTCTGATAGAATCTTTACAGAGTGTCACACAATACACAATTCTTAAAGATTTCTGACGTAGAGCCGTATATTCCTGACACTTTTTGTTATTCAGCCTTAGCAAAGTAGTTTCAGTTTCATCTGCAATAGAATCAGTCCCATAAGTCATAGCATTGGCTGCTTCAGCAGTAAATTGGTCGTCAATTTTGTTGGGTGGCTCTCTGAGTTTAGAAGTTTTTCGGAGCAGTATTTACGCTTGCGGAGGCACTATGATTCGTCTCTGGTGTTCTGCCAGAGACTAATATTATCTGCCCTGCCGTTCTGGAGGTGTGATGCTCACTGAGTGTGTTGACTCGAGAGCTAACGAAGGATGTTGTATGTGGCTTCTATTTCTTTTTTCTTGTTGGTCTCTTAAAGCTTGCACCCTTGTTGTGAATGAAGTTTCTGTGGTCTCTGTGTAGAATTGTGTTGAACGCTTTGTTTTAGTTACCTTTATGCTGCCATAACCCAGCGAAAATGGGTTTCTTGTCTGTGATCAATAATGGTGAGAGATTCGGTGCCGATCCAGTCTTTACAGCAATTGTAGCTGTAGATTTCAGCAGTGCTAGCTGTAGATGCAAGAACATTAAGACTTTCAGTGAGCCTTCACTATCATCAGACTGTTCATGGGTTTCAAAAATTTTGGATACTTTGGTTTATGGTCGGTGTTCCCAAGGTTAGAAACGTGAGAGGTGTGAAACCTCTCACATTTTTTAAAGTCAAAATCCTACAGTCAAAATCCTACAGGCTGGATTCGTTTGAACCGCTAGCATTCATATCTCTTCAATGGGCAAAGAAGTCACGGAGAGTTTCTGAAGAGGGATGAATTAAAAATAATCAAAGGTAACTACATTTTAATAGCTAAATAGCTTCTTTTCAATAGCTAAAAGAAGCTTATAACCAGGTTTTTTCAGCGTTGGGATGTCCCAGATGGAAACACTAATGTTACTTTCGTCAATGATATTCAGGGGGGATTGTTCTTTGGTGGCCAAAGTAGAAGAGATATGAGACAGTATATCTTAGGCTGAATCTCTGGATCTACTCGTAGTAACAAGTGTTCCAACAGGAGGGCTGCCGATCAAACCGTCCTAAGCGCATTTGGTTCTCCGGTGTGGTTAGGTACTGTGGTATCCAAAGGCACTAGTAGGTTGTTTTTCATGCGCCAGTTTTCATGGCAACTAAGCCAGTTTAGCAGAGCATTTATTGTTGGTTGTTGATACCCATTTCCTTTAAACCCCTCTTTATGTTAAATAACATAAAAAAAATTGAAATATTCAAAACAGGCGTTAAAATTATGTAAAACATAAACATTAGCTTAGGAAATGGAATTTGAATTTTGTTGACAATCTGACAGATCCAATCGAGAATCTTAACTGTCAAAACTGTGTAAACTGTCGTTCCTTAAGGATTCAAACGATTTTACGAAACCCATAAATTCCCAACAGTTGCTTTGAATGCGGAAAAAAGTTTTACTGTGTTGGCTGCATCCATGTATAAAACTATTTGCTTTTCAGAGAAGATTACCGTTCTGATGCTTTTCATTTTGAGTTGGTGTCAAAAGTAAATTCTTTAGACTTTTTTTCTTTTTTGGCTAACTCAGAAAATTTGCCAAAGATTGGGGACGCGGTTTTATGTTACTCTGGTGGCTTTTTGCTACGGTGAATTTGTTAGCACTAGTATATCTAAATTATTTATTCCTTAATTCAATTTGAATAAGTGACAAATGTTCATATAGTGAGCCTTCTGATTAACAATGGATGTATTAGGAACTCAATGAATGACTATACTTACACGCACGATTACACCCTCCCCCAAAATGGGTGCAAAGGATCCTGTATGCGTCATATCAACTGGAAGGACTGTTCACGTGACAATATATGTAGTGGTTTGACTAGATGGAGTGCGCACAATTGGACAGGAGGTGGTATATTGTCATGCCGGTCTAACTACAGCAGGATCTCCCTAATTGATATAAAGTTAAGATTCTTCGCCATTATACTGTTCAGCAGATTCTGCAATGCCGTGACAGTAGAACAAAACCTAACCAGGGAGGTTTCAGATCGGGGATGAGCTGTTCTGACCAGACATTCAACTTAAGGAAAATTCTGGGTCACAAATTTAAACACCAGCAACAGACGATCACAGCTACTTGTTGACTTCATCTGCTGTTGACTCACTGATACAAAACACCTTGCAGGACGCTATGAGGGATGATGAACCAAGTTTTTTCGCACCTAGTCAGGACTTATCCCATTTGTATACTGAGTCAGGGATTAGCTCAATTTTGCATCGAATTTGAAATTATCTCGCTCTTGCACTGATTCAGGTTTTTTTTTTATCAGGTTTGAATGGGCTACATTTTTGTCCTCCAATTATGTCCACTTAAAATCCACATTCCTGCTTTTCTGCCAAAATATTTGGGGTGGATGGAGGACTGACTGGAGGGCTCAAAGACATAATCTATACATCCATTCATATAGATTTAATTTCCTTAAATGGTGAAACGTACCCATTTTTTTTTAACATGTGTAAGGGTTAAATAGACAATTTTTAAGATTTTGAACCATTCTCCTTCGGGCTGCATGGGTTTGGTCCCAAAGGGCACTTTGTTTGTCTTTCAATCATTTTGAGCGAAATTGACGTTCTAAAATTTGGATATAAATGCTATTATTAGGGTGAACAAGGGTGCCCAGTGGTAAAAAAGGCACTTGTGGAAGCTTTATGCCCCCTGGTCTCTTTTGAGTTTGAAAAAGAAATTAGGATTTCGTTTATCAGTTTTAATGAGCCTCTTCTCCTCATCAAAACTTCCCTACCAATTATTCTATACGAAGCGGCGAGGAAGAAGAATAACGCATGGGGATCACATTATTGTTTACTTTGTGAAAACGACCGTGTTGACTCCAATGAATTAGGTTGATAGTAACTTAGTGGGTAGCAGACTAAAAACATACGTTATCTTCACTTCAATGGGCATGAAGAAATATGAATCTGACAGTTCTTTTTTTGTCTTTGTTTTATTTTGATACATGAATAATGAATATACTACCCATACAACTTATTTTGAAAAAGGCCTTGGAACCAGGCCCATAGTTGAAAAAAGAACTCCAGTTATCAAAAATTGCTTTGATTTAATAAAATTTGTTTCAAAATTTTTTTCGTAATTTAAGCCATAATAGACTCAACATTTATTCATAGTATTTCATTTCCATCTTTGGAACTTTTACTTCAATCATTGTCCCTGAACTCTGATAACTACTAAAAAAAACTATTATAGTAAGAACTTCTAAGATTTATTTTTAATACATAAAAACCAACACCCTTCTCAAATATCAGTACTTTGAGAATAACCTAAATTTCTAAAAATCGATTGTAGAAATTGATTGTGAAGTTTTTAGCGTATATTTTGATGAAAATAACATGGCTAAGATTTTTTACGCTAAGTCTTTTATACATTAAATTAAAAATTTGTTTTAGATAAGCAGAATTGTAAATCATGTGAGCAAGTGCTTCAAGAGTTGGAGAATATAGATGACGAGTGTGACAGATATGGAATCCAGATGGTAAAGATAATGGATACACAGTTGGCTAAGCGATATGGCATCAAAACCTTCCCAGCCCTTGTTTATTTCAGAAACGGAAACCCACTTCTATATGACGGTAAGTAAACATTACCCTCTGATAGCAGACGCTGGGGTATGGTGTTATTTTTTTCTTAGATAATAGTGACATCTAGAAAAAAAAACTTTTCACCTTCTTAATCCATCTCACATCTATTCACACCTGAAACCATTTCAAAACTACGAAGCATTTAGGGCAGCATCGCAATCTCGTCAGCGCTGCCACGTTGAACACGAAAATTAATAACTGAATCTAATTCGTTAAGTTTAATAACACTTTCAAGGGCTATAATGAAAGAAAGGTTGAGATGGCTAGGCAAGTTGTTTGGATGAACGATGACAAATTGCCGAAGATTGTCCTTTTCGGCCAACCGTCTAGGGCTGAATGGACAGCAAGTCGTCCTCGTCTGGGGTGGAAAGACGTCATAAAAAAGATTTAAATTAAACGGGAACTTCCTGGGAGGATGTAAAAAGGGAGGCTTTGAATAGATTGGGATGGACGAGGAGCGTGCGTATCTGTGTTGGCCTCAGGCAGCTTGGTGCTGTGGTGAGTTGTTAGTAGTAATAGTGGTAGTATTGATTCCTAAGGACAGCTACAGCTTCAAAGAAAGCTATAGCTTTTTAGCTATTTGGTACCATATTTTTCAGCTAATTATTTGCTCATTTTTCACCTACGCTTTTTCTTTAAGTGTGATACCCACTACTACCCACTACCACACAACTGCAATGTGAAGGCCGTTGTCATGAAAAATTGAACTTCTGATTTGCTCCTAGATTTTTTTAATTATACATTGTTATGTAAGTTTCTTTTTTTTCGATTCAAACAATGATATTTTATTTTCACTGTCCTTAGTACATTTAATTTTAATTTACAAAAAAAAACTGAAGTAGTTTAGAGCAACCTCCCCCCAAAAAATAGTTTCTTTTATTTAATAAGAAAATTTCCTGTTTTTGCATGTTTTCCCCATATTTACAACATATTTAAAAAAAAAATGCAAACTAAATCTCCAAAATATGGTCCAGTATCTGGATATAGCAATAAAAATACCCTTTAGGCTGCTTAAAATCCCTACAAATGGGGATCAATAAAAAAAGATTGTGGAAAACTTTGGGCAACGGACAATGAACAGTTTTATAAGCCAATTTTATTATCTTTAGTCAACTATATATCAAGGCATGTCTTTTGGGCTTAAATATTTTGGGCAAAGTACGTCTTTTGGGTATAAACAATTTGGGCAAAGTACGTGTTTTGGGCATAAACATTTTGAGCAAAGTCCGTCGTTTGGGTATATCGTTTTTGGGCAAAAACGATAAGACCGAAATATTTTTACCAGAAGAGCCTTTGATAGCCCATATTAAATAAGCTATCAGAAGGGTAAATAGAGCATCAGATGGCACTTGTCCTGGGGGGGGGGGCAGAAATTTTAGGGGGACCAAATTCCAAATAAATAGTCTAACATTTATAGTTATTTTCTACTTTTTGAAATTTTATTTTTATCAAAATAAAGTAGAGGGTACAGTTGGCAGTAAATATATGCAAATTGAATCTGAAATGTCTATTTTTTCCATATTTTTTCCCATATAAAGAAAGAAAAGCCAGATTTAAATAAACGAAAAGTTGCGTTAATAAATGAAAATTTTTTTAACAAATGAAAATTTTGTTAAAATTTGGCCTGCAATTTTTTGGGGGATAGGAGGGGGGCTGATCAAGGCTTGGCTCCGGGTATAAGAGAGGCCAGTACCACCCCTGGCAAGTTGGGACATAAAAGTGTTGGTAGTCTATACTAAATATGCTACGTTAAGGAACTTTAATTATATGATTAAAACAGATGCCAAAGCCAATTCTTAAAAGACATTCTTTAGACTCTTTTGGAAAGAGTTTTGACCATTTTAATAAGGATTTTTGTCAAGATTAGCGACATATTTTCATTATTGATGGCCCTATGATTCTCGTAAAAATAAATGTGTTTGGTTTATTGTTTAAATCAAGGCGAGGCTTAGTTCGTGTGTTCAAAATTAGAGAAATTTTACTATTATTTACATGATTTAAATAGAATGCTATAAGTTCAGAAGAGTAAACAGTTTTGGTCGAATACTTTCAAAATACTAACTTTGGAACTGAAGCATGTTTTTTCAATATTTATAGTGACGACAATTTGTTATGTTTATACAAAAGAATTATCACAATTGCGACAAAAAAAAAAAACAGAATGAATAAAGGAAGTTAGCGCCTTTAAGTAATACAAACTATAAGGCTTATTTTGTTTGATCAGTGTTTAAAACAAAGAAAGTTTTATCTCTTTTAAATGGGCCATCTGCATCATATTATAAGTCAATGAAATTGTATTTAAAATATTTCAAAGTACGCTTTTTGACGAACAAGTAAAATTAGTAATGCTTGAAAAATGTCCCGGTAGAGATTCATCACAACACAATATTTTCATTGCATACTAATTTCCATTGCTTGTGCTCGAAAAATCGTGATCTGTCACAGAAATATCGAGACCTATATTTTTTTTCAATTCCCGCCATGCTTAAAGGCAATAGAAATTTGGGTTAGGGAATTTATTAGATTGAGTTTGATTTCCGAATCAGAGCTTTTTCGGCCAAACCATTGAAATTGCCCTGTCTGGCAACATTGCTATTTGGAAATGTCTTACTCTATGGTAACATGAGTAGGATCGGTAACATTGGTAATATGAATACGATAATAAGAATAGAATTTGTATCTTAATTCAATATCTTTCAGATATGGTATAACTGGGGGTACAAATAAGCTTCTTGCTTATTATGTTTACAGAATCATTTTTACTTATATTAATGCTAGTGTATGCTTTTTTTATTGGAATAAGTTTTTTTTTAGAATGCCTTTACCGGGTGTTTTTCAACACTGCACGATTCGATATAGGATTCTAGAGCTGGTGAAGTAAAACTGATGACTGGTCACTTAGGCAAAACTTAACCTTCAGTTCGGTTCATTTCTAAAAATCTGTCCAAGGTCTGAAAAGGGCATTCTTTATTCATTATGGTTTTATTCATTTGACTGCAGTAATTCAAAATATGTTAACTTTCATAGCAGAAATTCAGTGGAGAGAAATAAAATATGATTTTTACTGAAATTATACTAAACTATTATATTGGTAGTAACTAATTTTTTCTTGTTTAGTGGGACCTCTTAGTTCGGATACAAGTTTTACATTTTGTATTTGAAAACCCTGTTTAACCTCTCTAATAATGTTTTGCGAATTTCGGTTTGGTAATTATTGAGAATGGCTTTTTTTGTATTTTTATAACTGCATGATGTATTTAAGAATTTTTTTTAAAATAATTTTGTTTGTTTTACCTCCAACTCAGGTAGAATCAAGAGTCAACTATTTTAAATTTGAGAAAAAGACTCCCTTACCCCAAGTCTCTAGTCTAAAAAAAACAAACGAAAAATTTTTAACCGTAGCAGGTTTTGGATGCTACTTTTGTTTTTTCACCTGCCATAATGCAAAAATGGCTAACTAGTAATTCGAAGCGTTTACAGAAAAAACTTCACTACAGAATTACTAGTTAGTCTTTTTACTAATTAGCCGTAATCTTGTAGTCTTTTTTTTCTAACTAGTTTTTTTTTAGGCTAACTAGTAAAAATTACGGCTAACTACAGAAAAAAAGTACTACAAGATCAGCTTCCCTGCTCGGTTCTGATTATTTTTTGATCAAAAAAATGTTTTACTTAAGCCTCAAGGCGACGCACAAATGATGTCAATAATAAATATTTTTATAGCGTTCACGGAACCGTGTTAAATGAGATACAATAGAAAATTAAAGTGGCTCAGTATGTGGCTCATATACCTAAAAGAGCAAGCGAGATTTGGAAAAAAATAGAATTGGTCAACAAGATTGATTTACGTGGGTAAGGTATACGAGCTCAGTAGATAGGTTTCAAATACATTAGTTTGAAATAAGTTAGATATTTATTTATTTCAGATGTATCACCTGGTGTCAGGAACGTCAAAATCCAGAAATGTGACCCTATTTTCTTTCTCTTTTTAGCAGTGGGGTACAAGCAAATTGAGAATACTAGGTCATATCAGTGGTCCTCAGTATTGGAAGCAAAGAACGGTGCAGAATTTTTTACTACCCATTTCCTATAATTCTATATTTATTTTGTAAACTGAAACGTAAATTTTAAAAGACTTTTCCAGTAGAACTCTTTTGATTTTCAATTTTCTATTCAACGGATTTCAATAGTTTTTCAAAAAGTTGAAAAATATTTTCAACTTTTTACATATTAAAAATTAGGAGAAGTATCTGGAATAAAAACAAATCCATCCTAGGACCTCTTTGAAGATTAGGTCTCAAAAATCTTCCTTCCTCCTTCCCAAAAAACCCTTCCTCCTCGATTGCTCTACTAGGTCTCAATGAAAATACAAATTATTACTACTTATTAAACAAGAATTCTTTTTGAATGCTGAAGACAAGCATTTGATTTTTTTTATTATTATTTTGACTTCACTGCAAAGTATCGTACTCCAATTACTTTGAGCCCTATCCTATTTCTCTTTTTTTCATACAATTAAACACTTATACAGGAGATATGTTCTCATCAAAAAGTGTTATCGCGTGGATGATGAGCGAAGAAACCCGTGAATTAATTGACCAGATTGAAGGAGTGACATCTACGATGCTGGATCACCTTTTGGAAACATCAGATAGACTAGCTGTTATGTTTTGTGAGTGGTGTCCCATATTTGCTTGAGCCAAATCTTCAAATCCAAAACTGAGGGAACTGGCTGCATAAAAAATTAAAACTGTCTGTAAAGCCTCGGTCAGAGAGTTTAAAAACTAAAGAATAAACTCAAAATCAACTACCAAAAAACTTAATATCCGAAAAGAGAAATTATAAAGCTGACTGTAATCACATAAACAGAAAGTTTTTTGTGTTTTCTTCGTTTTATTTAATTTTAAATTGGGCTTAAGATAAAAACCACTTTTACAAAAAGTAAAAATTGGTATGTTTTTGTGCATTGTCTCTGCTATCTTTTGTATAGCTTTACTTACCTAGGTAGTATTATTAACAAAGACGGTGGATGCAGTGAAGATGTTAAAAGTAGAATGGGCAAGGCCCAGGTTTTTTTTTCATAGTTGAAAAAAGTTTGGAGGAATAGGAAGATATCTCTGCAAACTAAGGTACTCCGAAAAAAACTGGCGCTCCGCAAAAAGAAGGAAAATTTACTAGATATTTTCAAGAAAAATTGCTTATGGATTGTTTTGGGCACCCTACTGACTGACCGCATCTCAAACAGCAAATTGTACGGAAAATGTGGTTCAATCCTGCGTTCTAGGGCTATAATGAGAGAAATTTTGAGATGGCTAGGTCAGGTTCTTTGGATGAAGGGTGAAAGATTGTCGAAGACTGTCTTTGTGGGCCAACTGTCTAGAGACAAGCGAAAACCAGGTCGTCACCAAATGAAATGGGAGGAGGTCATAAGGAAAGTTTACAGAGAAACGGAAACTTGTTGATTGGGTGGGAAGAGGGAGGCTTTGAATGGATTAGAAGAAAGGAGGAGCCTGAGCGAGCCTCCTCCAGAAGAAAGGAGGAGCGTGTTGACTGCTCA
This sequence comes from Artemia sp. Qi Xiang Cuo, assembly GCF_049724085.1. NCBI lineage: Eukaryota > Metazoa > Arthropoda > Branchiopoda > Anostraca > Artemiidae > Artemia > Artemia sp. Qi Xiang Cuo. The sequence continues at coordinate 37,922,274 of NC_142813.1, read as the reverse complement.
GGTGGTTTGGTGCTGCAGTGAGTTGTTAGTTGTAGTAGTAGTTTTGTCTTAAACTGACATATAACCTACAGCCCAACAACTTGATAATAAATATAAAAGCCTTCAAAATAGAATAATCCGCCTACTTTCAAAAAAATGTCACGCAGGATTCAAGCAAACTTATGCCTTAAATAGAATGTAATTTTGATAGATCGAACTAGAGTTTGTTCTGAATGTTTCTAGGTATGTTGGTGACGGAGGACTATTGGTAGCACCAGAGCCACCAGTAATTTTGAATTTAAATCATTTTAAAGACTCAGTGTTTTTCTTTTTTATCAGTTTTTCATACTCTCTGTCTTGATAGCTCTAGAAATAACTATGGTCAATGGAAGCGTTGGGTAGACGATGGCAATTTTCAAAAATAAAGGTTGTAATTTTCTAGTACGGTCTTTTTCTTACCTATTTTCTACCTAAATATTATTTAGCCGCTTAAAAACTATATTTAACAGTCCGCAGTAAAAATTCAACTTTATGAAGTGTTATGTATACAGAAATTTCCACCAAAATCTAAAGCTAATGAAATTTTATGATGCATTTCACTGGAAAAAACTAACCTTTTTTACGTTTAAAGTTTAATGTTTTTTGAAGTTTAAAGTTTAAACTATAGTTTAAACGATAATTTAAAATATTCGTAAGAAAAAAGTGGGTTTTCTTTGAGGAAAAGTCATATTATGATTTTCTCCCATTGGCACGGAGTAGTACAAGGTCTGACCAATCCTTGGTCTATGTCTGACCAGTCCTTTAGTCTCTTCCATGTTTCCTTGATCATTTTATCATAAGCTCTACAGCCCTCAAGTTTTGAAGTCAAGATTTGGTTATAGATGACGCACCTGCATGAATTTGCCTTCTCTACTAACATTTCACTGTTTTAGAGTTGGTGGCACTTGAATTATCTATTTAAACGTTCATCCACTTTTCATTTAAACGTTCCACTAAGTGTTCATTCATATTTTGTTCAGCCATTGTTCATTTTGTTCAGTAAGGAGTAACATTAAGAATTAAAACGAACAGAAATTATTACGTATATGTTTTTCGGTACTTTAAAAAAAGTTATTTATTGTTCTTATTAAACGACCCTTGTGTTTCAGGAGTCGTTTTTAAAGAATTATGACAAAATTTAAACTTTAGCGTAAAGAGTGAGGTGTTGAGGAGGGGGCAACCCCCCGCATATACGTAATAATTTCTGTCCGTTTTAAGTTTTGATGTTGCTTCTTACTTTCAGCTGAATAAAACCTTGTTTTTTTTAAGTTTCTGATCGTTTTTTAAATAACGCCAGGATATCTGGCTTCACCTTCACGGAATAATCCCCCTCCCAACGGAAATATCCTCTGGCCAATTCAATCCTTGTAAGAATTTACTCCGGACAAATACTCTTAACATCTCCATGCGTAAAATTGAATCGGTAAAGGTAAAGCAAGGCATATAAAGAAATTTCGTATAGGAATTCTGGCAAATTCCCCCAGTGTAAAATTTCCATTGAAAAGTTCACCCCCTGGAAACTTCCCCTTCCATGGAAAATTCTCTCCTTGCAAAATCCCCAGCAAAAAAAATTCGTCCTCCCCTCCCCACTCGAAAAATGTACACCTTTCCCCAGGGGCTGTGGGGGTCGTGTTATCTTTAAAAACATATTTATTGGGTCTTTCAACTATGCTGAACAAAATAGCTATCTCAAAATTTTGGTCAAACGATTTTGGGAAAAAAGTGACATGGGAGGGGGCCTAGTTGCCCTCCAATTTTTTTTGTCACTTAAAAATGGCACTAGAAAATTTTATTTCCATTAGAATCAGCCCTCTCCCGACATTTTAAGACCACTGGGTTGATATGATCACCTATGGGAAAAAATAATAAATAAACAAGCATCCGTAGTCTTTCTTTTGGAAAAATTCTAGACCCCTACAGAAGGGTTCTTTGATACACTAAATCTGATGGTGTGATTTTCATTAAAATTATATTACTCCTATGGGGTCTTTCCCCCTTTTTTTGAAAATAAGTCTTGTAGCATTTGATGGGTAAAACTAAACTTAATGAATCTTATATATTTGGAGTGAGCATAATAAACCAAATCGTTTGATATTTTTATCGGTAACAAAATTTGTTTTTTTATAGTTTCGATAACTATTGAGCCAGGTCGCTCCTTGCTTACAGTTCGTTATCACGAACTGTTTGATAATCATCTCCCAGACCGTAAAAATCCTTAGCATTTATAATTCTAAGTTCTTTTTAGCAAAGCTACAAATACAAATTGCATTGCTAAAATTTTGTCCAATTTGTATTGGCTTATTGAATATATGTATATATATATATATATATATATATATATATATATATATATATATATATATATATATATATATATATATTTTATATATATATATATATATATATATATATTTTATATATATATATATATATATATATATATATATATATATATATATATATATATATATATATATATATATATATATATATATATATATATATATATATATATATATATATATATATATATATATATATATATATATATATATATATATATATATATATATATATATATATATATATATATATATATTTATTATTCTATGCTAAGAATTTAGTGAAATTATTAAAACGAAAGAAGGCAAGTGCATTTTTCAAACAGTTCGTGGTAACGAACTGTGAGTAAGGAGCGACCCGGCTCAATAGTAACTGAAACTATAAAACGGAATTTGATACCAATAGACATATAAAAAGAATCGGCTTATTATGCTGATTTTAAATATATATGTTTTATTAAGTTTAGTCTTACCGATTAAAGCCTGCGAGCCTAAGAAAATTTGCCTGGTTTTTGAGAAAAGGGGGAAACATCCTCTAAAAGTATTATAATCTTAATGAAAATCGCACCATAAGATTCAGCGTATCAGAAAACCCTACTTTAGTGGTTTGAAGCTCCTATATAAATGTGGAACTTTATATTTTTTTGCCAGAAGAAAGATCGAGGATGGGTGTTTTTTTTTCCAGGGGTGATCGTGTTGATCCAGTGGTCCTAAAATATCGTGAGGGGGCTCGTTCGAACGGAAATTAAAATTTCTAGTGCTCTTTGTGAGTGACCAAAAAGATTGGAGGACAAACTGGTCCCCTCCCCTGCCCCGTTTTTTCCCAAAATCGTTCGATCAAAATTTTGAGATAGCCATTTTGCTCATCATAGTTAAAAAGCCCATTAGCTATATCTTTGGATATAACATGACCTCCCACAGCCCTAGGGGAAAGGCCTTAAAGTCATAAAATTCGCCCATTTTTTACATATAGCATTTGTTATTGTGAAGTTTGTATACATTTTCCGGTGGTAGGGGGGGGGGGAGTGAGTAAATTTTTTGCTGGGAATTTTTCCACGGCAGAATTTTCTATGGGAAGGGAAGTTTCTAGGGGGTGAACTAGTCAGAGGAAATTATACACTGGGGGTATTTGTCAGAATTCCTATAGAAAATTCTTTTTATATTTCATGCTTCCTTTTTTCTGTCTCAATTTTACACGCGGAGCTGTTAAAGTAAATTGTCCGGGATAAATTTTCACCGGGATTGAATTGTCTAGAGGATATTTCCTTGGGGATGGAGATTTCTCCGTGGATGTGTGGCCAGATTTCCTAGCATTACTTAAAAACAATCAGAAATAAAATTTAAAAAAAAACATGTTTTCTTAACTGAAAGTAAGGAATAACATTAAATGTTAAAACGAATAAAAATTATTACGTGTATGAAAGGGATCATCCCCTCATGAAGCCCTCGCTCATTACGCTAAAGTTTGAATTTTGTCCCAATTCTTTGAGAACGACTCCTAAAACGCAAGGGTCGTTTAATTATAACAATAGGAAGCTTTTTTAAAAGTACTAAATAGCTTTAGCGTAAAGAGCGAGGCGTTGAGGAGGGGGCAACCCCTGTCATACACGTAATAATTTCTGTTTGTTTTAATTTTTAATATTGCTTCTTACTTTCAGTTAAAAAAAACTTGTTTTTTTTTTAATCTAATAGTTAAATAAAACCCCCATAAGCCTGATCATATCAGAGTTGTTTTAATATTTTAAAGTGACAAAGTTGCACTGACTATAAAAACTAAATCAAACTACATTCTCCAAAATGCACAATAATTGTGTTTATTGTGCTAGAGTGCACTAATTCGTGTGTATTAAATAAACCATCCCCTAACACGTGAAAAAATTGTTAAAGATGAAAGCTGATGAGCGTTTTGTAAGTAATTCAAGGTCTCATTGACTAGATGTGCATGAAGGAATCCATTTGCTAATTAAACAAATTTAATCATTTCTATTCTTTTTTATTTCATATTTGTTTATCTTTTTGTTTATCTTTTTGTTTAACAAATCATTTTGTTTATCTCTAACAGGAGATTTACGGAATGAAGATTCTGTGTTTGAATGGTTGCAAGATGATGACAACCGTGAGTTGGCTGATGAAATTGAAGAAGTGAATGCTCGTATGCTTGATCGACTTATTGATGACTCACCTTTTCTTGCTGTTTTCTTCTGTGAGTCACCTGACGCTTTCCGCTTGTTCTGTCTTTTTCGTTATTTCCTATATTTAAATTTTGTTTTAATTATTTGATCAGATCTACCATAAACGTAAGTAGCTATAAATGAATCATACCAGACTAATCATTTAAAGATAATTGAAATAATGATATCATCAATGAAACAGAAAAGTAAGTTTTAAATTCATATCTTTTTCTTGCGCGTACTGGCTTTCTGACAAACTAGCTGTATATTTGAAAGTCATGTAAGAATTTGGAATTGATCGTAAATTTTGTGCAGAATTACGTATTATTATTTAACATATATACTCTGATAAATTCGATGGTTCTTCAAAGGTGATAGGAAAATGCGCAGTTACCGGGAAATAAATTTTAATTTCAACTAAATTATTAATTAAACTAATAATTAAAACTGAAGACACATATTGGTTTCAATTTACAATGGAACTAACCAAAATAATTAATTATTTAGCCTAAAATAATCAATAGATTAAACCTAAGTATATTTGCAATAAAACTAAGAGTATTTCGCAGAGTAGTAAAAGCAAGTTAATTTAAGAAAAATGAGGACGTATTTTTTACTTCAAGTAGATCCTTAATTACCCAACAATTTATCTTGTATGTAAAATAGTTTATTTTATATAGTTTTGTTGAGAGATCAATTCCAAAAAGACAAACAAAATGGAAGGGCAAAATTAAGCACTCTTCATTGATTATTTGCTCTCATGAAATACTTTTATTTTTTTCGGATTGATAATATTCCCATAAGGATGATATGCAAATTTTATTTCAGCCTCTGTGGCTGCTCCTTATGACTAGCTTCTTTGCATTCATATATATATGAATGCATAACATATATATATTATATATATATATTATATATATATATATATTGATATATAGTTTTACTACTGATGATGGTCACTGTATATGTGACCGAAATATCTGGTATTTTTGTGAATTTCTATATACTGTCTATTAAAAAGGATTTTTTCCCTATTTTGAACTTTTATTTTATCGGCATTCATATATAGTATCAAGAACTGGGGTTTTAACTTTATTATAGTGCAAATCAAAGAAACATAAAATAAAAATTGAAAATAAACACTGGAACACTAGAAATATCGCAGAAAATAGGCACTGGAAATTTTTTTTTTTAGTTCAAGAATGCACTAAACTTTCAAGATTCGTTTCAACAGATGGACCATATGCTATCGAAGATTATCCTCTGCAAATTTAATCTCTCAGTCCCTTCTGAAGAGTTTTTTCTCTTTATTATTTTCGCCTTCTCCTTTAAAGGGCTCTCCTTCCTACCTTTTGTTAGGACAAATATAAACATGTAGGCAGAAATACGTGCCAAAAAATAATATTCACACAAGTCCTTTTGAAACGGCTTTAGTCACAAGTAGATATAGTTGGAAATGGCACCCCTGGGGAGTATTATACCAACGCTAATTGTTGATTTCTTCAAATGAATGCTTAACATATATATTAAACCTCAAAATTCAGCTAAAGTAGATGATATATTGATGGTATATCAGGTGTTTTTATTTACCCGAGGCTTTATTATTCAATTGCACTATATAAACAAAATATTCTTTCCAAAATAAATAATTCAAGATCACAGTAGAGAGAATATACAGTATCGACAAACGCTATTCTCTCCCTTAAAAAAATATGAAGCAGATTTAAAACCACACAAGATTCATACTCCACCTTTGTACTTGCGCGATTCTGATGTATACATGACGAAATGCCTATGGAAAACCTTTTTTTTTGCCGAGTAGCAACTTAACTAGGCTGTGACGACACGGCTCAGAGTCTTTAGACACGGTATCAAATGTGTTTCATGTTTGGAAAAAGAAGACACTACAGTCTACAGTGTTCAAGATAACATATGAATGTACCTTTGTTGAATCATTAACCATTATCTTTGAAATACTTTTTGAAAGAGATTTTTACAGTAATGGACAGAACCTATTAATCTAAAAGAAGTCAGCTTTCACCTAAAGCTAAGAAATATTTCTCCTTTGGCTGCAAAATAGATACATAGATAGATAAGTATCTATTCAGTCCACAAAAAAAAAAACATTTAAAAGACTTAAAATTCCTAAAAAGCTTTTCTCATTTTTTTTTCATTTTTATACCGGGGCGTAAGGAAGGAATTGGGCATACCTTTTTTCAAAATTTTGACCCCCCTAAAAATGCATACGCTTGTGCATAACTAGACCTGCACTTAGCGTGAAGCATAAAAACCCCTCTACTAAACAATATTTCCAACACTGTACATTTAAATCAAGTGCATATATGCTTCAAATTATAGTCTTCGAAATAAATCTTCTAATAAAATGTTCTTCTTCAAGAATTTTAGTGGAAAATATTCAAATTTAAAAACCAAGACATTGTTCAAGATATTGCTCCGGGACGTTTAGCGGTTTTTATCAAAATGTATTTTGTCCTGTTTTTTTTTATGCTCTGGATTAAAAGTAAATCAGTAATTATTAAACCAGTAAATCTGCTGTCTTTTAACGGACTAGCTGATCCCGACTGCTTACTATTCTATGTAAATAGGGGTAATATTTTAACCCATGGTTTAACCTTAAACTCATTTAACTATGTAAGACGAAGAAGGAGACAGAGGAGGAGAAGATAGTGGAAAAGAAAGAGAGAGAGACTAAAGGAGAGAGAGAGAGAAAAAAAAGAGAGAGAAAGAAGAAGAAGAAAGATACAGAGGGAGAGAAATAGAAAGAGTTAGTCAAATTACTTATAATAAAATTCAAGAAAAATAAAAACGACATGAATTAAAACAATCCAAATCTCGCATGAAAAAAAATGACCAAAACCAAAAAAATAAATAAAATCAGAGGCAAAAAAAATAATGCAACTCTTGTAGAATAGTTGAAAAACTTTGATCTCTTGTGTCATGCATTGTTTTGGTCAACAGAGTTAAGAATACTGCCACCTGTACTGTTACCTTCAGTATCCCTCTATGTATCTATCACATGTTTAATTTCTTAGATGATGATGAATGTGCAGAATGTCCAGCTATAATTCAGGAGCTTGAAAATATTGATGATGAAGCTGATGCATTTGGCATTGATTTTGTCAAACTTAATGACGAAGAAGCTGCTAAGAAGTACAATGTTCTGAATACACCGTCTTTGGCTTACTTCAGGAAAAAAATTCCAATAATTTATGAAGGTAAAAGGGGTTTTTGGTTTTCAGACTTTGATGCACAGTCGAAAAAATTATAATCCTTATTACGGTTGCCGCAAACGCCTCATACGCACGAAAGTATGAAAGTACAAGAAATAAATACATAAATAAACAAAATAAATATTCATGCATGTATGTGTATCCATGCAGCTTGTTTTAAATTTATAGAAAATCTTCCAATTTTGGTATGTTTTATTGTCTTCTAGTTTATATGAGTATTGAAGTCTACAGAAGTATTTACCGAATTTTACATATTATTATTATTATTATTTATTTTTGATCCTCACTATACAAAGGTATAATACGTGGAGTAACACGAAGAAAAACACATAAAAATACAACGCAAATCAATATAGAAATCAAAGGAAACCAGTTACAGAGTAATACATAACATATAAAAGACACTAAAACAAAAGAGATAAAACATAAAAAGAGGGGGAAAAGAAGAAGAGAAAAAACTCACAGCTTGAAAAATCTAAAAAACATGTTAAATAATCTAATAAATATCTAATAATAAATATATCTAATAATCCAATAATATGAGTTCTTTTTATTCAGGCCAAGAGAAAGTGACCAATAGTCAGTATTTTTTTTCTTAATTCGATATTTTTCACTGCAAAGACCACAATGTTTGATACTTTTAAAAGTCTAAATGGAATCTATTCAAGACAGTAACGCCTGATCGCATCCTCTCCCCCCTTCTGCTAGATGGGAGTTTAAGTACTGTTAGCAGGCTCAGTATTTCGTATTTTGCACTTATAGCAACTAAAATACCTTATTACCGCTCTGTTAAAGGAAGAACATGAATTAAGTAAGGTTCTTGTCCACCTTACCAGCAGTTGTCTCAGTTTCGCATTTGAGTCTTTTTCAACGACATTTTCCTTGGTTCTTAGCAAATAGAAAAGTCCGCGAAGTAGAAAAATTCCTTGTCCGTGAAATCAAGAATGACTCGAGTATAGAATGAATGATCCGCTGTTTAGTAATGCGTTTCAAGGAAAGCTATTTGCATGTCTTGATAAAAAAAAGGTCGGGTTCCAGAAAAGCCGAGTTTTAGAAAAACAAAAAAGTACTGTATATAAAACCGAAATCTGCCTGGGCATATCTTTCTCAACTTCTGAAAGCCATGAGATTTTTCGGACAGGATAAGATATGCGTCTGATAATAATAAATCAAGTTTTGTGGATATGTCTTATAATTTAAAATGGGATTTATTTTCTAAAATGAGACAAGACTAATTTTGGGACATAAGAAAAAACATATAAAATAACGAATGGATGGAAACACGTTTATATCAACATTAAAAATCATCATAAAATAAATTATAATAACTATATAAAGGTCAAATTCGCAATAAAATTTGATACAAAAAGGCTTATGCACCTCATAAACTTTAATTTTATTGAGGGCTGATAAATACCTTGTGGCTCTTTGTGTCACAAGTCTTGATTTAAAGAGATAGAGGATATGTTTGGGATGATTAGAGTTGAGGCACTTAAGTTTAAAATTCAGGGCAAAAATAATGGATTTCCTAGAAAATAACCCAATCATCGACTCTCTTTACCCAATGTTGACAAAGCCAAATTGTCCTTCTTTTTTAAACGACATGAGACCAGAAAAACTGAATATGACGAGGCTTGGCTAGTGTTTCTTAGTACCAAAAGCAAAGAATGGCACAAAACATTATCCATGCCTTCTCCAGCATTTTTAATTTTCAAAATTTTAATTTTGATTAAATTTAAGAAACAATAAAATCATTGATCTTGGCCTGTTTGCTATCTTGGAAAGTAGATGTGCTATATCAATGAAAAACTTATAAGAAATGACCCACACCTTGACTAGGCATTAGAAAGGTGATTTTATGCTATTATATCCACTCATTTCCCATTTGTAAGGCCTAGATAATTATCTTTGGTAGCTAATCTTAAAATTCATATTTGAAATTTTAAAGCCATAACAAAGTATTTCGTTTTTATTTTGTATCCTTTTAAAATGACAGCAATGCCCTGTAGATGAAGGTGCCTATATCTTTTACTGTGATTTGGTCTTTGATGAGAACGTGAGTTAGTCTAATGGGCTATAAATCAAGCTCTATAGCAAATTGGGTCTCTTTTAAGTGCCTAGAAGATCAAAATAAACACATTTTTAAAGCCTAGACCTACACTAGGTCTATTCATGCTCGAAAATCGTGATTTTCTAAGATCTTTCTTTTTATTGGTTTAAAATGCGAGAATTTGAAGAGAGTATTGAATTTCCGTCAATGTGACCACGTTGAGTCGTGAAAACAAATTAACGAAACTGATTAGTTAAATTTGGCAATATTTATATCCATAAGAAATCGATCACTACCCATCTGTTGATTCCCCTATATACCTACACATTCAAAGAAAATCTAATAAAACTATTATTAAACTGTTCTTATACTGTTTGGTCTATTTTTTTTAGCTTACTTTTGTGGGTTTTTAAGAATTCTTCTTGCTTTTAAATATGGTGCTCGCTGCCACCAAAAACAATAATTCTACATATAAGGATCTTTGTCATAAAAATACTATTTCTTGATTTTTCGTAATTTTTTGAAATTTATATCATTGTGCAGGTCTCCAGTGAACCAGACAATTAGGTTTCATTTTTCTTCCTATTTAAGGTGACCAATTTCTAGACCTTGAGATTTTAGAAAAAAATCTCTACGTTTTTCTTCTTGATTTATTCTTTACAGTGAGAATTCACTTCACCTTGAAAATCACATTATACATAAAGGAGATTTATATCTTTCTGCTTGTTACTTCACACTTGCAGTTGTATTTCTGCTTATTATCATCGCTTTGAATAATTACATATACTAGATAATATTCATTAATCGTTCTACTTATTACCCTCTAGTTCCAACTCAAATAACGTATTGGACAAATTTTAGCCAATCTAGGAATTAAAAGGATTTAATTTAATTTAAATTTTTTTTAGGAGATCTTCTTGATGAAAATCGTGTGCTAACTTGGTTAACATCACAAGATGTCTTCGAGATTAAGGACGAAATTGAAGAAGTTAATAGAAAAATGCTCGACAAGCTTCTCGATGAAAATGATTTTGTTGCAGTTTACTTTTGTAAGTTGAAATTCGTTGCATTTTGGGAATTTCACACAATGTATTTCTTTAAGAAATATATTGCGATAATAAACTGCAGGTGGAGAATGGCCTGGGCTGATAATAAAAGGAGCCCTAGAAAATAAGAATTTTGATAATTTTTCTGTGATTTCATTTTTAAGCGGAATTTCAGGCATCTGAAAGTAATAAATTTTAATGCTAATCATTCAAAGTTGTTTGTGTTAGAAAATCTGCGCAATTTTGGAAAAATAGAGGAAATATTCCTTAGCTAATTCAGCTAAAAGCAATTGCTTTTTAGCTAATGCAGTCAGCTAGAAAGCTAATTACACTAGCTAGTTAATGTGCTAGCTGCCTAATGTGTTAGGTACATATAATGTCTAAACGCTATACCAATGGTCGGAAGCTCGTATTGGAACAACACCAAAATGTGCTTTTTCCCCCCGTGAAGTTAGGTTTTCGATACGTGAGTTGTTTTCAATGCTTCAAAAAGGAATGCTCTTACGTGAGAAAATGTATTTAAAAGTAAAATGTATTCTTTTTTTTTTTAAAGTAGCTGGAGAATGAAAGAAATTATTTTCGTGGGTTTTGAATAATACGAGTAAGTTTTTAGTTAAACAGTTCGGAAAGACAACTGGTAAAAAGAGAACTTGCAGTCACCAGCGGACAAAATTTATCCTCGTCCACAATAGTTTCAGGAAAGCAATAAAATTTAACATGAAGATTTGGGGTCAAACAGGTGGTAGCTCCCTTATGTGTATGATAAGTTCTTCCGCATAAGCCATCCTGGCTATGTTGTTGACACACTGGGCTGGGAATCATTTGCCCGAGGGACAGGGGTTGGATTTTTGGCGTTGCCGATTATTTGGTTTGGGACGGAGGTTTGTGGCGTGACTCTTTAAGCTCAGCCAGAGTCGACCGAGCTCTAAGTGGGTACCTGAAGATACATGGGGCAGGTAGGCAGGAAGGGTATGCGAAATCAGAGGATGGCTTGCCCCCGACACCCCATTACACTTCCTGGCTGAAGCGTCACGAAACGAAGTTTAGCACTGCTGGTTCGGACTTTAAGGGTCTAGTGTCGTCACACTTGCCTACTTACTTTTAACTAAGTTCTTCTGTATATTTCTAGTTTCCTAATTGTTTTATTTTTTGGTGGTTGAAATATATCTGGTTATTGTTATTGTTATTATTGTTATTATTATTATTATTATTATTATTGTTATTATTCTCATTGTTATTACATTATAAGTGATTAGGTTTTAATATCGCCCTTCACTTCTTGCTGAAAAATGAACTATTCTTCTCTTTCAGTTTGATTAAAATTTTAGTTCAGCTTAATCTAAAGATACAAGTCCCACTACCTTGAGTTTCATAGATCGCGATCTGAAACTTTTCAAGTAATTGTCTAAAACACAGTGATTGTCGCAAAGTTATCTTAGTTCATAAGCATTATAGGTAACAAAGTAATGACTGTCTGAGATTTTATTTCATAGGAATTTTTGAGAGAATTATCGTCCTATCCTTGGTGATAAGGGTGAATTATTGGCAAAAACTGAGGTCTGCAGAGACTTTGAGTTAGGGTTGGATTACAAGCCATTTATCGACATAGCTGTTCAGTGTATAGTTTTCCTTGGATATTGCATCAGGAACAGAAAATAACTACTGTATAGCCTCTCTTTTTAGTTCCTCTTAACAGCTTTTGATAACTTGTTGATTGATATTTTTACAACACGCTTCAAAAATTTTATCCCAAATCAAAATGCTATAAAGCTCCATATTGCAAAAACAGAATGCGTAATTATCGATTTCTTTCAATGAATCATTTGTTAGTCAGAGAATTTTCTTTTATTTTTAAACCATGTATTTTATGCAAAATAATAACCATCTGCTATGTTTAAAGAAAGAAAAATGTGATGTGCATAAACTTGTTTTTGTGCATAAACTTGTTTTTGTGAGTATAGGTGGTACATCAATAAATTTATCAGTTTAAAGTTTTGAAAATCAGTTAAATCAGTTTGAAATTTATCAGTTTAAAGTTTTGAGTTATCAGTTTTGAAAAGTGAAGAAGTTAGTAGCCCTGAGAAGAGAGGATATATGAGAAGAGAGAGATATATTGTATTATATACTCCTAAGGCCAAAAATGGTGGAATTGGAATGAATTGAAGGGAAGATTAATTTTGGAAATTGCAGTAATCTGAATTAATCTTCAGAAATTCAAGAAAATCGTTTAAAAGAGGTTCGCTTAGGCTATAGGAATTTCAAACATGTTTTTGTATGTTAATTTTTTCATTTATATAATTTTCTTTATCTTAGCTACCCAAAAAAATTTTTTAGGCTCCTGACTAATTTTAACCTAAAAATGAATATAAAGGGGAATACTTTAGTTACAAACTGATTCAAATTCAATAATTCAAATCAAATTTCAATTGGCTGAATCCTCTTTTTATTGATGAAAACGAAGAATCGTAGATAAGAAAAGAAAACTGAATAATATATTTTTTAGAGCTCTCAATTTACTGTATTGGCTAACTCTTTTCTTTTTGAATTTTTTTTTTTTTTTATTTAAAATTAATCTTCCCTTTTCAGATGACAACAATTGTCCGAGGTGCGTAGAAGCGCTACAAGAGCTAGAAAATATTGATGATGAAGCTGATAATCTGGACATTACCTTTGTTAAAATCAAAGATCCAAGATACGCAAAAAAATATGGAGTCTCTAAATTACCTGCATTAGTTTACTTTAGAAAGAAATTTCCATCCATTTATAGAGGTAAGTCTTGTTTGTGTAACACTTTACCAAAAGTTTAATCTAGTTTTGAATTTGCATAAATTGTACAAAGTTGCAAGCATAAATATTAAGTTACATAAAAAAATGGTTTTAAAAAACTGCGATGCGAAGCAGAAACTCAGGTGGAGATAAAAATCCCAAATTAGATTAAATTAGTTTTCTCTTGTCTTAACTCCGAAATGAATTAAATCATTTAAAATCCTGAGCATATGGACTCTTAAGAAATTCAATGCATCACCAAAATTTCGCCTAAAAAACATAAAGTAAAAACCCTAAAAACAATCTGACATAATATTTGAATTCAATTTAAAGTATTGTTAAATTGTATAAAGAGACTTTCTTGTGCCGAAAACAGCATCAATCTTTAACAGAAATTACCGTATATAAGGGGGGCTACTCTTTACGCTAAAATGTAGCTAATTCTTCATTGAAAATATTTATGTTGGAAAAAAGGCTCTTTATAATGGTGTATGTTTTATTCGGCTGATTATCTTTCAAAGCTCTTGACCTGAAACATTTTTGGCTCAAGGCAAATGGGAATAAATATCCCAACCCCTCGCATTTTAAATGTATATTGTTGTCATGGTAATTTTTTATCGTATTGCTCTAGCGTTGGAGCATTTATTCTCGAAGTGTTGGTTTAAAAAACGATAAGCTTTAGCCTAAAGGGAGGGTAGGAGTTAAGAGGACAGAAGCCCTCATAATCTAAAGAGTAGGTTTGTTTGTTTTGAGTTTTACTGTCGTTTGTCACTTCTATTTTTTTTCAATTTAAGTATATTTGACGTCTTCCCATTATAACAGTTATTTTGACTTTCCGTATCACAAAATGCTTTGCCACAATCAAACTTGGGTTGGAAAAGAAAGGAAAGGGTCTTTTATACTCACATCAAGTCAAATTTTAAAAAGGGCACCAGAACCCGCATATTTCATTTGAAAGAGCCCTTTTCCAATATTTAACGACCAGTTGTTGGATTTGATAACAATCAAGTATATTGTATTTTCATTAAAAACAAATAGTAATACATCATTTACAAAATAAAACAGTTCGTTACCATGAACTGTAGGTAAGAAGCGACCCAGCTCAATAGTAACCGAAACTCTGAAAAATGAAATTTTAATCCCAATAGATACATCAATAGATTTGGATTTTTATGCTGATTCCATGGAGCTCTTTCCATAGAGCTCGTTTTTATGCTCTTTCCATGGAGTATGTTTTCATTGTGGAAGGGACATTTTCAAACAGTACGTGGTAACGAACTGTAAGTAAGGAGCGACCTGGCTCAAAGGTAACCGAAACTCTAGAAAACAGGTTTTTGATACCAATAGATACATCAAAAGAATTAGATTTCAATGCTGAATTCAAATATATAACTTTTCATCAAGTTTAGTCCTATCCATCAAAAATTACGGGCCTGAGAAAATTTGGCTGAATTTCTAAAAAAGTGGAAATACCCCCTAAAAGTTCTGGAACCTTAATAAAAATCACACCATCATATTCAGCGTACCAGAGAACCCTACTGTTGAGGTTTCAAGATCCTATCTACAAAAATGTGGAATTTTGCATTTTTTGCCAGAAGAAAGATCACGGATGCGTGTTTATTTGTTTTGTTTTTTTTTGTTTTTTTTTCCCAGGGGTGATCGTATCGACCCAGTGGTCCTAGAATATCGTGGGAGGACTCATTGGAACGGCAATTAAAAGTTATAGTGCCCTTTTTAAGGGACCAAAAAAATGGAGGGCAGCTAGGCCCCCTCCCACGTCCATTTTCTTCACAAATTCACCTGATCAAAATTTTGAGATAGCCATTTTGTTCAGCATGTTTGAAAATATAATAACTATGTTCATTAGCATGACTTAATACCCCGAAGTCCTCGGGGGGAGGGCTGAAAGTTATGAACTTTACCCAATGTTAACATATCGGTTATTAACAATATTGGTTATTAGGAAGTATACAGACGTTTTCAGGGGGGGATTTTTTCTGGTAGTAAGGGTTGGGTGGGTCGGGGGTTATGTGGGAAGATCTTTCCATGAAGAAAATATTCATGGGGGAAGGGACATTGCTATGAAGGGGGTGCCGGATTTCCCAGCATTATCTTAAAAAAAGATCAGAAATTAAATATAAAAAACAAGTTTTTCAACTGAAAATAAGGAGTAACATCAAAACTTAAAACGAACAGAAAATATTACGGGTATGATTGGGTTTACCCCCTAGTCAATACCTCGCTCTTTAAGCCAAAGATTTTTTAGTACTTTCATAAGAGCTATTTATTCTAAATAACAGAATTTGTGATTAAGAGGTCCTTTTTAGAGAATTGGAACAAAATTTGAACTTTAGCTTAAATAGCGAGATATTGACCAGGGGGCGAGACCGCTAGTATACGTAATAAAAATATACGAATATAAAAGATCATTACGTAAGTTAATTCGTAAGCTACGTATATTTATTACTAATGAAAACGTTCGTAAATAAAATTAAGCAACTTTCGAAAAAGCCACTTAACCAAATAAAGGTAAAATCAATATTCAAATTTTGTTTTAATTAGTCATGTACGGTGAGCCAAAATTAAAACCTGCATTGATTCAAAAACTTTCAAAAATTAAATAAAAAAAAACAAGTTTTTTTAACTGAAAGTAAGGAACGACGTTAAAACTTAAAACGAACAGAAATTATTCCGTATATGGAAGGGGCTGTCCTCTCTTCAACGCCTCGCTCTTTACGCTAAAGTTTGACTTTCTCACAACTCTTATTTATTTAAAAACAATAAAAAACTTTAGCGTAAAGAGCGAGGCGTTGAGGACAGCCCTTTTCATATGCGGAATAATTTCTGTTCGTTTTAAGTTTTAACGTCGTTCCTTATTTTCAGTTAAAAAAACTTGTTTTTTTTTATTTAATTTCTATGAAGGGGCTGCTGGATTTCTCAGCATTATTTAAAACACGATCAGAAATTAAATAAAATAACAAATTTTTCCAAATGAAAGTAAGGAGCAACATTAAAATTCAAGACGAACAGAAATTATTATGTATATGAAGGGGTCCGCCCCCTAGTTAATACCGTGCTCTGTATGCTAAAATTTTTTTAGTACTTTCAATAGTACTATCTATTCTATTTTAACGGCCTTTGTGAGTCAGGGGTTATTCTTAAAGAATGGGAACAAAATTTAAACTTTAGCGTAAGGAGCGAGGTATTGACTAGGGGGCGAACCCCCTCATATACGAAATAATTTCTTTTCGTTTTAAGTTTTAATGTTGCTCTTTAATTTCAGTTAAAAAAAACTTGTTTTTTTTTATTTAATAAAAGACAAAGCCTGCTTCTGTTTCTTTGTCGGTTTGATATGCATATGGTTTAATACTATTTAGAATTTCAAGTTGTCCCCAGTTATATCTCAGCTAGACATCTGTCCCCCTGAAGGTTTATTTTTAGTCTATTTTATATTTTATTTACTTTATTATCTTTGTCTCAAAGATCAAGTTAAACTACGATGAAACTTTATTGACCAAATGCATGACTTAAGTGATTACTTTTTGAACTTCGGTTGGAACAGTCTATATTTCTAATGCAATTTATAAAGTTGATAAATAATTATTTGTCAAGATAGCAAATCAGCCTTGCAACAAAGTTATATATTTTATATTTTCAGGTGATCTTTTGAACGAGACCGAAGTTTTGGACTGGTTACAAAAAAATCGGTTTCGGCATCCCGAACTGAATGTTTTTATGTATGCTCTTGGAGCCATAACTTTTGGGTTTATAGTTTACACAGTTTTCCTCATTTTCTTCTTTAAGAGCCCACATCCCAAGACGGCGTGATATGTGACTAAGGAAATACTGCCTTACCTATTCACTGCAGCATTCCACTGTAGAGCTGCTGGTCCAATACTACGAAACTTTTCTGAAGAGTGCTAATCCGCTCAAACTGTAAAGTTAATGTCAATGTTATTGTTTGTTTTAATGATTTGGGTTTATTTTTGAAGAATGAGAAATGGTGCTTTCACAATAAATATATGTGTATCCTGTATTTTTTTTTTAGTTTAATTATAATTTATCATTAATTCACGATAACTCACCATTCACAAAAGATTAATCCAACATAAAAATTAAAAGAAAAGAAAAAACAAATCACAAGGAAATTATAATAGGCACTCAAATAAAAACTTGTGTTTTTAATTTAATTTCTGAACGTTTTTGAATTACTGCAGCTTTGATTTTGGCTCTCCGTACATAAATAATTAAAACAAAATTTGCATGTTAATTTTACTTGTTTTTTTGGCTAAATAGCTTCCTCGAAATTTTGTTCTGACGTAACTTACGTAACGAACTTTTATATTCGTACATTTTTATTATGTATATTAGGGGGTTCGCCTATTAGGGCCTAGTCAATTCCTCGCTCTTTACGCAAAAGTTCAAATTTTGTTCAATTCTTTGATAATGACCCCTTAATCACGAAGACCGTTAATTAGAATAAATAGCTCCGATTAAAGTACAAAAAAAAAACTTAGCGCAAAGAGCAAGGTTTTTTCCATTAGGTTTTCCAATTTTCCAGTTTTTCCAAGCTTTAGTCCAAAGGGCCGACGACATTTTTTCCCATTACGTTCACTTTAATAATGGAATTTACAGTAATTTCTGGATAATTATTAGCATCGATTAGGGTATCAAACAGTTCATGGTAACGAACTGTAAGTAAGGAGCTGTAAGTAAGATCCAGTAGTCCTAGAATATCGTTAGAGGGCTCATTCGAACGGAAATTGAAAGTTCTAGTGCCTTTTCTTAGTGACCAAAAGAATTGTAGGGCAACTTGGCCCCCTCCCACGCTAATTTTTTTCCCAAAGTGACCCAAGCAAAATTCTGACATAGCCATTTTGTTCAGCATAGTCGAAAATTTAATAAATATGTCTTTTAAGATAATTTAGTGCCCAGTAGTTCCCGGGGGAAGGGCTGCAATTTATGAACTTTGCCCATTGTTTACATGTAGTATTGGCTATTGGGAAGTATACAGACATTTTCAGCAGGGATTTTTTTTAGGGGGGGGGGGTTGGAGGAGGGGATTAAACGGGAAGATCCTTTCATAGCGGATGTTTCCATGGGGGAAGGGATTTTTCTATGAAGGGGGTGACGGATTTCCCATAATTATTTAAAAAACAATCAGAAATTAAATAAAATAAGTTTTTTCAACTGAAAGTAAGGAGCAACATTAAAACTGAAAACGAACAGAAAGTATTAGGTATATGAGGGGGTTGGCTCCTAGTCAATACCTCTCTCTTTACGCTAGAGTTTTTTTCAATACTTTCAAAAGATCTATCTATTCTAATTAAACGGCCTTTGTGATTCGAACAAAATTCGAACTTTAGCGTAAAGAACCAGGTATTGACTAAGGGGTGAACTCCCTAATATACGTAAGAAAAACATACGAATATAGAAGTTTGTTACGTAAGTTAGTTCGTAAGTTAAGTCAGATGAAAATTTCGTGAAAGCCATTTAGCCAAAAAAAAGAAAATTAATATACAAATTTCGTTTTAATTATTCCTTTACGGTGAGCCAAAATCAAAGCTGCATTACTTCAAAAACGTTCATAAATTAAATAAAAAAAAACAAGTTTTTTTTTACTGAAAGTAAGTAGCAACATTAAAACTGAAAACGAACAGAAATTATTCCGTATAGGAAAGGGGCTGTCCCTTCCTGTCCCTATAAAAATTACCGAGTTGATAGCCGTCTAAGCCAGGTGAATATATGTAAAATTTTGAAAAAAATTAAGTATCACAAGGGGAGGGGGCATCAGGAGCTTAGTAATACCTAACTGGGGCATGGCCAGAAAACGGTTGGTAACCACTGCTTTAGAGACTTTATGGTGTTTGACCGTGATAGAACCAATATATATATATATATATATATATATATATATATATATATATATATATATATATATATATATATATATATATATATATATATATATATATATATATATATATATATATATATATATATATATATATATATATATATATCGGAGAAAAAGAGGTAAAAAAGAGGTTTCTCTGATATATATATATCAGAGAAAAAGAGGTAATATATATATATATATATATATATATATATATATATATATATATATATATATATATATATATATATATATATATATATATATATATATATATATATATATATATATATATCAGAGAAAAAGAGGTAAAAAAGGGTATTTAAGTAAAAAGAAAGAGAATAGCTTTGTCAGAATGTCATGACCAGACCACAATTTGTCTATATCTTAAAAGAGTATTTTATTTATTAAAGGAGACAGACCAACAAGACCGTACCCAGGGAGGGGGTAAGGGTATTGACCCCCCCCCCCTGAAATGTTTGTCTGACTCGTAAAAGCGTAACTAAAATGGATATAAACAAATTTTTTATGTATTTTTTTAGTTCTGTTTTGTGCACCCCCCCCACTGAAAAAATAGTTGAGTAACCCCCCCCCCTCTCCGAAAAAAAAATCTTTGAGTAAAACACCCCCTAAAAATTTTTTTTTGATACGGCCCTGCAGACCAATATTCTACCGCTCTTTTAAACGATAAATTTTATTTATCGTTTAACGATAATTTTGGTCTTCCAACAAGATTCATAAATTACCGCATTTCTTATAGATGCACTGGTTTTATCCGTAAAAATCAGTTTTATCAGTTGTATTAAGTACGATACAATGATTTACCGCCTCACTTGAATTAAAAGTAATACCTTACTAAGATTCTCAAAAAAGGCAAGTTAGACAAGTGAAAAAATAACTACACAAAGTTAAAACAAAAGTGAGAATGCTGGAACATATTGTCAAAGCTTTAGCTTCTTCTGGACGCGTTAACAATTTTTTGACAAAGATGTTCATTTCAAATGAGGCTTCAAGTCAATACTTTAAATTTTCCAAAGTGTTTACTATTTTTCAAAAGGTAAACTCAGGCAAGGTACAGTATCAAGGCTGTAAAATGGACTTTCTTTTTTCTGGGTTGTATTTTCTTCGGGGGTCAGAGGAGAAAAAAACGCATCAAAAATTCGTTTAAATACAATTTTTATGCGGTTTTACGAGTTGGACAAGAATTTTTCCAACCTCCTACCCCAGCCCGCTAGGTACGATCTTGCTCAGCATATACTGATTATTGCTGAAAAAGAATAGCTACCAAATATTCAATTTCTAACTATTTGTACTGCCTGGCTAGTAAATTTTACTAATTCTTTTACCGATCGATGTGATAAATAGTGGCGATTTGGCTATAATCCTTAAAACTGGAGTAAACTTGGTAAAATTTCCCCAAAATTGACATGCTTCTTTCTACAATTCCAAACGCAAGAGTTTTACTTTGAACTATTTATTTCTTAATAATAAAAGGTTTTTTTAGAAAAATTAAACTTTCATGTCTTGTTTCTTTTAAATTGTTTGGAACAAAAAGCAATTAAAAATACTCTCCAACATGAAGTTACGTTCCTAAGATTGTCTTTAAGCTCCACTTTTCGTCAGAATTTCTACATTCTGGACAAATTTTTCTTAATGCTTTCTTTTGTTGCTAGATTTCTTTGTTTTCTTCTGACACGGAGATAAAAAATTCCATGAGAAACGTTGTAGGCCTAAGTGTTTTTTTTTCTGAGTCACTTATCTTTTCATCAGAGAGGAAATAGGATATCCTGCTACTTAAACAAAATCGGTTGAAAAACAACCTTATATAGTTGTATCCATGGTTTTAAATTCGCCTTCTTCTGTCTTTGCTGAAATATTTCTTACAAGTTTGTAATACTGGAAAATGTTTCTTAAAAAGCTTAAAAAGTATCGGAAATTAGTTTCCCTCAGAATAGTGTTAGGCACTGCCAGGAACATCCATGATAAAGATACAAAAATGTGTATATTAGGGTGCAATGGAGGACCTTGTAGAAGGAAAAAAAGTTCTTCAAAATAGTAATAAAAAGGTTATTCTAGAAAAAAATGGGAAGAATAAAATTTGGGGAGAATATATCTACCTTTGAAAATTTTTATAAGGATGTATTTTAATAAGTGAGGGAAAGAAGAGGTTTTAAAACCATGCGTCACATCTAATTTTCTCAAGCTTTTCCATAATTTTCTTTGATTTTTTTTCCGAATATTTTTATCGGAGCTAAGGGTCTTAAAACAGTATCTACACCAATCATAAGAGTGTAAAACTATAGCGTAAGATTTAATTTCCCAGTAAGTATTTTGAGTTTGGTCTCGTTTTATGAGAAGGTATAATGTAATACATGTTGACAGCATCGTAGTACGGACTAAAGGGGGTAAACGGCAAAGGGTATGGCACTAGAATTCATAGTCGAAACCAGCAATTCTGATATCCATTTTAAGGCCTTTCTGCCAAAGACTAAAGGGTAGTTAACACGGCTCTTAACACAAACCTTAAAGGATTAAGCATAGCTATCTCTGCCTTATTTCACTAACATTTGAAATACCAAAAAGATTGGCACTTTTTATTTTTTAGAGAAGATATCATTTAGCGAAGCATTTATCTCCAAATAAGACTTTTTTTGAGATGCTTTAACTATAAAACATTTGGATCCTAATTTTAAACAACTCATCATTAGGATTTGGATTAACTAAGGGACTGAACAGTTTCTTATAGTAATTAAATAAAAAAACAATTTTTTTAAACTGAAAGTAAGCAGCGACATTAAAACTTAAAACGAGCAGAAATAATTCCGTATATGAAAGGGGCTGACCCCTCCTCAGCCCCTTGCTCTTTACGCTAAAATTTTTATTGTTTTAAAAAATAAAGATGTGAGACAGAGTCAAACTTTAGCGTAAAGAGCCATGACTAAATTTACGATGATGGGTAAGATTAATCTTGATGAAACTTATGTATTTGAAATTAGCATAAAAATCTGATTCTTTTGATGTATCTATTGGTATCAAAATTCACTTTTTAAAGAGTTTCGGTTACTATTGAGCCGGGTCGCTCCGTACTTACAGCTCGTTACTTTGAACTGCTTGATTAAATAAAAAAAAAGTTTTTCAACTGAGATTAAAGAGCAACATTAAAACTTGAAACTAACAGAAACTATTACGTATATGAGGGGGGTTACCCTTCTCAACACCTCGCTCTTCACGCTAAAGTTTTTCTGCACTTTAAAAAAAAGTTACTTATTGTTCCAAATAAACGACCATTGTGCTTGAGGAGTCACTTTTAACGAATTGGGACAAAATTTAAACTTAAGCATAAAGAATGAGGGGTTGAGGTGTTGATTTTTTTTTTAATTTTTGATAATTTTTAAATAACACCAGTATATCCACGGAAAAATCCCCCTCGCCACGGAAATATCCTCTGTACAATTCAATCTTGGCAAAAAGTTACCCCAGACAATTACCCTTAGCATCTCCAAGCGGAAAATTGAATCGGCAAAGAGAAAACAAGATATATAAAGACATTTCGTATATGAATTATGGCAGATTCCCGCATTATAAAATTTTCCCTGAAAAGTTCACCCCTGGAAACTTCCCTCTCTATGGAAATTCTCCTTTTGCAAAATCCCCCCGCAGAAAATTCGCCCTCCCCTCCCCACCCCAAAAATGTATGAATACTTCCCAACAACAAATACGATACGTAATCGATACACGTAATATGTAATACGATACGTAATCAAATTTTATAACCTAAATACCTTTCACCAGGAGCTGTGAGGGGTCAAGCAGTAATAAGTTATAAACTGTACAAAAACGTGCAGAAATTATTTGAAAAAAAACTACGTTTTCTAAAGAGTTAAAGAGGGTGAGTCACAAGTTCGAACCTTAAATCGTACAGGGATTAGGAGGTGCAGTTGGGGGGGCTGCCGCCCCCCAACCCCCCGCTTCCGTATATAAAAGGGGCTGTGCCCTCCTCAACGCCTCGCTCTTTACGCTTAAGTTTTTATTGTTTAAAAAAAAGAGTTGTGAGAAAGTCAAACTTTAGCTTAAAGAGCGAGGTGTTGAGGAGGGCACAGCCCCTTTCATATACGGAAGCGGGGGTTTGGGAAGCCCCCCAACTGCACCTCCTAATCCCTGTACGTTTTAAGGTTCGAAATTGTGACTCAGCCTCTTTAACTCTTTAGAAAAAGTAGTTTTTTTTCAAATAATTCAGCATAAAAAGCCAATTGCTCTGATATATCTATTTGTATCAAAATTTCGTTTTTTAGAGTTTCGGTTACTATTGAGCTGGGTCGCTAATTACTTACAGTTCGTTACCACGAACTGTTTGACATATTTTCTCATTCTGAACTTTTTCACCTCGATAACATTTATTGGGGTGTAAGGTACGGGGGTCACCACTTATTGGTGCAAAAATGGCGCAAAAAGGTTGCTATGCCACTTACTCGAGGGGGAGAACCCAACGGTTCCATGTCTATTGGGTACGCGTCTGTGCCGGATTTACAATATACCCTGCCTTAGGGTACTCTAGAGTGATCGAATGGTCCGAGGGGCTACTTTTAAGGCCAAGGGTTACCGGTAATGTTTCTAACTATCTCTTTAGACTCGACCTCGGCTAAAAAGTCAAAGATTATATAGTATAAAAAAAAATCTTACTGTAATCAAGACACGCTACAAAAAGGAACTAAAACAAAAAGGAACAATTTTCTCCAGCCCGCTCAGCCAGCTGCGTGTCTGCGACGGGCTGATGGGGTGGTAATGAATTTTTCTAGATAATCCGAGGGCTTACTAAACTACTGGTCAAACATCCCCAACTGCACACTTAACCTCGTGGTCTGTGTAACCAACTACGCAATTAGGAGGACAGAAAATGGCGCCACCAAAATTAAAGGAAAATTAATAATTATTACTAGGGGAAGGAAAATAATTAAGGAGCCAAAAGAAAATAATCTGGGAAGGACATTTATCTGAACAGACTGGGACCAAGGTTCTAACACCTCCCTCCTAAGATAAATGGCCGCTACTCCGGTGGATTGGCTGGAAACTGAGACATAAAATAAATAACATTAAACTCAAAATCATCAAACTTGTATCTTCTCTTCTTTCTTCCACCCATGTCTGTACTTCCACCGCTTGGCTCAGGACTCGTCGTCATCCCCACGTCTCTACCGTAGAACCACAATGGTCTAGATTGTATAGCATCCGCATTGGGTTTTGAAAATTGAAGTCCCCAAGATTCGCAGAAAATGATCGTGCTCAGCATAGTCAAAAATGCAAATTTTCTCGCTCTCACGAATCTACATTTGAGAGGAGCAGAGAATCAGTTTCTGGCACGTTCAATTATGCAAGCCATCATGAAAAAATTGGCTGCACTAGCCTCTTAATATCCATCTGTACAAACAACCCGCCCATCTCAATAAAAAAGTAAATTGCAGTAGTGATATAACAATATCTACAGGAGGGGTAATAGGACATTACTGTGTCAATCTATTCGAGCAGACAGGTAGCCAATGTAGCTATAACAGTTCCGAGCAGACAGGTAGCCAATGTAGCTATAATATCTCCAAGCAGACAGTCCCCCCGCCATACAAGCAGACAGTACTCCTTTAAAGTGTTAATCTAAGGTAGCAGACAGATAGGACATTACTGTATGAATTAAAGAGAGAAGATAATCAGAATCAGCCTGCCATGAAAATTCGTACTGTTCACGAAAACCTGGTTTTGGTGTTGAATATCATGTTTTCTGATAGAGTCATGACCGTTCACATATCTAATGTTAAACATGATTCTTCATTATGGTATGATTATAGGCGTTGACAGAAATGAAAATGGTAAACCATCTGAGGGAATGCTAGCTCCTATTCAGATACACACTGTTTTTTAATTAGGTGATTCTCAACTGTGTTCGGTATAATACACAAACACCATTTGAACAGTGTTGTAAGGTCCCCTACTCCAACCACAAGGACCCCTCCCCCCAACTTTGCCCCCCAACTCCTGCTCCTAACCCCCTCCCTAACCCCCTGCTAACCCCCCCCTCAAACTCCCTCCTTCCGACCCCCCCCCCCTCAGGCTTTCCCCCCACTTTTTTTTAACATGATTTATTTTTTAAACTTTTTTTTACATCTCTTAGAATGACATTTAACATACTTACTACATAAAAAAAAATCACATTTATTGTTTTCCGAACTCAAAATAAGAATCATATACAAATGTTAGTCGTGACTTTTACTAATAGAAAAATAATGTTTGTAGTGACCATTTTTTTGACAGTTATTTTGACAGTTTTTTTCCAACTTTTTTTTACATGACTAAAAATCAGCACTCAACATGTTCCATCTACAAATTGTTTTCACGAGGAAAAAATAAAAAAATCAATGTACAAAATTCAAGAAAAAAAACAACATGCAGTAAGTTTCACGAATAAAAAAAATTAACATGCAACAAGTCCCATGAACAAATCCAGTTTCATTTGGATAAAAATCAATGTATAGGTTTCAAAAAGATTAAAATCAACATGTAACAAGGTTCATGAAGAAAAAGCAGCATGCAACGAGTTACACATACAAAAAAATCAGCGCGCAACAATTTCCAAGGATAAAATCAGCTTCAAGAGGAGAGAAATCAATGTACAAGTTTCTCAATGAGAAAAGTCAACATGCAACAAGTTACACGAACCGAAAAAAATATGAAACAAGTTCCATTAAAAAAATCAGAACGCAACAAGTTCCTTGAACAAAATTAGTTTCACGAGGAGAAAAATCAGTGTACGAGTTTCGCTGCAAGCAACAAGTTCTACGAACAAAAAAACAATCAGCACGCAACAACTTCCATTAATAAAATCAGTTTCACGAAGAGAAAAATCAATGCACAAGTTTCGAGAAGAGAATAAACAAAATCACACTGCAACATGTTTCACGAGTAAAAGATCATCACTCAACAAGTTCCACGAACATAAATCAGCGTGCAACAAGTTCCATGAACAAAACCAGTTTTCTCAAGGAGAAAAATCATTGTAGAAGTTTCACGAAGAGAAAAATCAACATTTAACATGGATCACGAACAATGAAATATGCATACAATAAGTTCCATGAACAAAATTAGTTTCACTAGGTAGAAAAAAATCAATGTACTTGTTTTACAGAGAGTAAAAATAAACATGCAACAAGTTTCAGGAATAAAAAATCAGCAATATACAAGTTCCACGAACAAAATCAGTTTAAATGGGAGAAAAATCATTGTTTAAGTTTCGCAAAGAGAATAAAATCAGCATGCAACAAGTTTCACGAAGAAAAATCAGCACTCAACAAGTTCCACAGGCATAGCACGGTCAAGTTCCATGGACAAAATTGGCTTCAAGAGAAGAAGAAAAATCAATGAGCAAGTTTCACGAAGAGAAAAATCAACATGTAACAAGTTTCACGAACAGAAATCCATCATGCAACAAGTTCCTTGAACAAAATCAGTTTCACAAGGAGAAAAATCAGTGTACAAAATTTCGCGAAGAGAAAAAAACAGCATGCAACAAGTTCCACGAACGAAAAAAAAATCAGCACGCGATAAGTTCCTTGAACAAAATCAGTTTCACGAGGAGAGAAATCAGTATACGAGTTTCGCAAAGAGAAAAAAAAATCAACATGCAACAAGTTTCACGAACAAAAAAAAGTAGTCAGCACACAAAAAAAAATCCACGATTAAAAAAATATGCATGTAGTATGTTCCATGAACAGAATTGGTTTCAGGAGAAGAAAAAAAAATCAATGTAAATGTTTCACGAAGAGAAAAAATCAACCTGCAATAAGTTTTACGAATAAAAAAACAGCAAGCCAAAAATCATTGTAGAAGTTTCATGAAGAGAAAAATCAACATTTAACATGGATCACGAACAATGAAATATGCATGAAATAAGTTCGATGAACAAAATTAGTTTCACTAGGTAGAAAAAAAAATCAATATACTTGTTTCACGAAGAGAAGAAACAAACATGCAACAATTTTCAGGAATAAAAAATCAGTACGCAACAAGTTCCAAGAACAAAATCAGCTTAACAGGGAGAAAAATCAATGTTTAAGTTTCGCGAAGAGAAAAACATCAGCATGCAACACGTTTCACGAAAAAAAAATCAGCACTCAACAAGTTCCACAGGCATAAATCAGCACGGTCAAGTTCCATGAACAAAATTGGCTTCAAGGGAAGAAGAAAAAAAAAATCAAAGTTCAATGAACAAAATTGGCTTCAAGAGAAGAAGAAAAAAATCAATGAGGAAGTTCCACGAAGAGAAAAATCAACATGCAACAAGTTCCACGAACAAAAATAAGCACGCAACAATTTCCATGAACAAAACAGTTTTCTCAATGAGAAAAATAATTGTAGATGTTTCACAAAGAGAAAAATCAACATGTAACATGAAACAGGAGCATAGAATATGCATGCAATAAGTTCCATGAACAAAATCAGTTTCACTATGTGGAAAAAAAAATCAAGTTTCATGAACAAAAAACCATCATGCAACAAGTTCTATGAACAACAATCAGCACGCAACAAGTTCCTTGCAAAAAACCAGTTTCACGAGGAGAAAAATCAGTGTTCGAGTTTCGCGAAGAGAAAAAAAATCAACATGCAACAAGTTTCACGAACAAAAAACAAAACAGTCAGCAGACAAAAAAAATCCACGATAAAAAAAATATGCATGCAGTATGTATCATAAACAAAATTAGTTTCAGGAGGAGAAAAAAATCAATGTACATGTTTCACGAAGAAAAAAAACATCATCCTGCAACAAGTTTTACGAATAAAAAAAAACATCATGCAACAATTTCCACAAACAAAAAAAACAATCAGCATGCTACAACTTCCATTAACAAAATCAGTTTCACGAATCGAAAAATCAATGTACAAGTTTCGAGAAGAAAATAAACAAAGTCACACTGCAACACATTTCACGAACGAAAGATCATCACTCAACAAGTTCCACGAACATAAATCAGCATGCAACAAGTTCCATGTACAAAACCAGCTTTCTCAATGAGGAAAATCATAGTAGAAGTTTCACGAAGAGAAAAATCAACATTTAAAATGGATCACGAACAAATTAATATGCATGCAATAAGCTCCATGAACAAAATTAGTTTCACTAGGTACAAAAAAAATCAATGTACTTGTTTCACGATGAGAAAAAATAAACATACAACAAGTTTTAGGAATAAAAAATCAGCACGCAACAAGTTCCACGAACAAAATCAGTTTAACGAGGAGAAAATCATTGTTTAAGTTCCACGAAGAATAATTCAGCATGCAACAAGTTCCAGGAAGAAAAATCAGCACTAAACAAGTTCCACAAACATAAATGAGCACGGGCAAGTTCCTTGAATAAAATTGGCTTCAAGAGAAGAAAAAAGTTCAATGTGCAAGTTTAACGAAGAGAAAATCAACATGCAACAAGTTCCATGAACAACAATTAGCAGGCATCAAGTTCCTTGAACAAAATCAGTTACAAGAGGAAAAAAATCAGTGTACAAGTTTTGCGAAGAGAAGAAAAAGCAACATGCAACAAGTTTCACGAACAAAAAAAAATCAGCACGCAATTAGTTCAAGAATCAGAAAAATATGCATGCAGTATGTTCCACAGAAAAAATTAGTTTTGGGAAGAGAAAAAATCAACATGTACCAAGTTTGACGAATAAAAAACAGGATGCAACATGTTCCACGAACTAAAAAAAACAATCAATACGCAATAAGTTCCATTAACAAAATCAATTTCACGAGGTAAAAAATCAATTTAAAAGTTTCGCGAAGAGAAAAAAACAGGATGCAACAAGTTTCACAAACAAAAAAATCATCACTCAACAAATTCCACGAACATAAATCAGTATGCAACAAGTTCCAGAATCAGCATGCATCAAGTTTAACGAAGAAAAATCCACACTCAACAGGCTCCACAAACATAAATCAGCACGGTCGAAAGTTCCATGAACAAAATTGGATTCAAGACAAGAAAAAAATCAATGTGCAGGTTTCACGAAGAGAAAAATCAACATGCAACAAATCTCATGAACAAAAAACCGTCATGCAACAAGTTCCATGAACAACAATCAGTTTCACAAGGAGAAAAATCAGTGTACAAGTTTCTCGAAGAGAAAAAGGAAAATGCAACAAGTTTCATGAACCAAAAAAATCAGCACGCAACAAGTTCCAGAATCAGAAAAATATGCATGCAGTGTGTACCTTGAACAAAATTAGTTTCAGGAGGAGAAAAAAGCATCAATGTACATGTTTCACGAAGAAAAAAAATCAACCTGCAACAAGTTTCACGAATAAAAAACAGCAAGTAACAAGTTCCACAAACAAAAAAAACAATCAGCATGCAACAACTTCCATTAACAAAATCAGTTTCCCGAAGAAAAAGAAATCAATGTACAAGGTTCGAGAAGAGGATAAACAAAATCACACTGCAGCACGTTTCACGAACAAAAAATCATCACTCAATAGTTCCACGAACATAAATCAGCGTGCAACAAATTCCATGAACAAAACCAGTTGTCTCAATGAGGAAAATCATGGTAGAAGTTTCACGAAGAGAAAAATCAACATTTAACATGGATCACGAACAAATTAATATGTATGCAATAAGTTCCATGAACAAAATTAATTTCACTAGGTAGAAAAAGAAATCAATGCACTTGTTTCACCAAGAGAAAAAATAAACATGCAGCAAGTTTCAGGAATAAAAAAATCAGCACGCAACAAGTTCCACGAACAAAATCAGTTTAACGGGGAGAAAATCATTGTTTGATTTTCGCGAAGAAAAAAATTCAGCATCCAACGAGTTCCACGAAGAAAAATTCAGCATGCAACAAGTTCCAAGAAGAAAAATCAGCACTCAACAAGTTCCACAAACATAAATCAGCACGGGAAAATTCCTCGAGCGAAATTGGCTTCAAGAGAAGAAAAAAAAATCAATGTGCAAGTTTAACGAAGAAAAAATCAACATGCAACAAGTTTCATGAAGAAAAAACCATCATGCAACAAGTTCCATGAACAAAAATCAACAAGCAACAAGTTCTTTGAACAAAATCAGTTTCACGAGGAGAAAAATCAGTGTACAAGTTTTGCGAAGAGAAGAAAAAGCAACATGCAACAAGTTTCACGAACAAAAAGAGTTAGCACGTAATTAGTTCAAGAATCAGAAAAATATGCATGCAGTAAGTTCCACAGAAAAAATTAGTTTTAGGAGGAGAAAAAAAATTAATGTACATGTTTATCAAAGAGAAAAAATCAACATGCACCAAGTTTCACGAATAAAAAACAGGACGCAACATGTTCCACGAACTAAAAAAAAAAAACAATCAGCACGCAACAAGTTTCATTCACAAAATCAGTTTCACGAGGTGAAAAATCAATGTAAAAGTTTCGCGAAGAGAAATACTCCTCCTAAAAGTAATTTTGTCCATGGAACATGCTGCAAGCATATTTTTCTGATTCTGGAACTTGTTGCGTGCGGATTTTTTTTTGTTCGTGAAACTTGTTGCATGTTGCTTTTTTCTCTTCGCGGAAGTTGTACACTGATTTTTCTCCTTTTGAAACTGATTGTTGTTCATGGAACTTGTTGCATGATGGTTTTTTGTTCATGAAATTTGTTGCATGTTGATTTTTCTCTTCGTGAACCAGGCACATTGATTTTTTTCTTGTCTTGAATCCAATTTTGTCCTTGGAACTTGACCGTGCTGATTTGTGTTCGTGGAATTTGTTGAGTGATGATTTTTTTTGTTTGTGAAACTTGTTGCATCTTTTTTTTTCTTCGCGAAACTTTTACATTGATTTTTCACCTCGGTAAGCTGATTTTGTCAATGGAACTCGTTGCGTGCTGATTGTTAAATTTTAGTTCGTGGAACGTGTTCCATCCTGTTTTTATTCGTGAAACTTGGTGCATGTTGACTTTTTCTCTTTGATAAACATGTACATTGATTTTTTTCTCCTCCTAAAAATAATTTTGTCTGTGGAACATACTGCATGCATATTTTTCTGATTCTTGAACTAATTGCGTGCTGATTTTTATTTCTTCGTGAAACTTGTTGCATGTTGCTTTTCTTCTCTTCGCGAAACTTGCAAACTGATTTTTCTCCTCGTGAAACTGATTTTGTTCAAGGAACTTGTTGCGTGCTGATTGTCGTTCATGGAACTTGTTGCATGAGGGTTTTTTGTTCATGAAACTTGTTGCATGTTGATTGTTTTTTCGTTAAACTTGCAGATTGATTTTTTTTCTTCTCTTGAAGCCAATTTTGTTCGAGGAACTTGCCTGTGCTGATTTATGCTTGTGGAACTTAATGAGTGCTGATTTTTCTTAGTGGAACTTGTTGTATGCTGAATTTTTTCTTCGTGGAACTTGTTGTATGCTGAATTTTTTTCTTCGCAAAACTCAAACAATGATTTTCTCTTTTTTTATCGTGGATTTTTTTTGTGTGCTGACTGTTTTTTTTTGTTCGTGAAATTTGTTGCATGTTGATTTTTTTCTGTTCGCGAAACTCGTACACTGATTTTTCTCCACGTAAAACTGGTTTTGTTCAAGGAACTTGTTGCTTGCTGATTGTTGTTCATAGAAATTGTTGCATGATGGGTTTTTGTTCATGAAACTTGATTTTTTGCCATAGAGTGAAACTGAATTTGTTCATGGAACTTATTGCATGCATATTCTATGCTCGTGTTTCATGTTACATGTTGATTTTTCTCTTCGTGAAACATCTACAATGATTTTTCTCATTGAGAAAACTGGTTTTGTTCATGGAACTTGTTGCGTGCTTATTTTTATTCGTGGAACGTGTTGAGGGAGGATTTTTTTTGGATTGTGAAACTTGTTGTGGTCTGTTTCTTTTCTCTTCGCGAAACTTGTACATTGATTTTTTACCTCGTGAAACTGATTTTGTTAATGGAACTTGTTGCGTGCTGATTATTTTTTTTAGTTCGTGGAACTTGTTGCATGCTGTTTTTTATTCGTAAAACTTGATGCATGTTGATTTTTTCTCTTTGTGAAACATGTACATAGATTTTTTTTCTGCTTCTAAAACTAATTTTGTTCATGGAACATACTGCATACATATTTTTCTGATTCTGGAACTTGTTGCTTGTTGATTTTTTTGTTCGTGAAACTTGTTGCATGTTGCTTTTTTCTCTTCACGAAATTTGCACACTTATTTTTCTCGTCGTGAAACTGATTTTGTTCAAGGAACTAGTTGCATGATGGTTTTCTGTTCATGAAACTTGTTGCATGTTGATTTTTCTTTTTGTGAAACTTGCACATTAATTTTCTTCTTCTTCTTTTGAAGCCAATTTTTTTCATGGAACGTGACCATGCTGATTTATGCCTGTGGAACTTGTTGAGTGCTGATTTTTCTTCGTGATTTTTTTTCTCTTCGTGGAACTTAAACAATGATTTTCTCCCTGTTAAACTGATTTTGTTCTTGGAAGTTGTTGCGTACTGATTTTTTATTCCTGAAACTTGTTGCATGTTTATTTTGTCTCTTCGTGAAACAAGTACATTGATTTTTTTTCTACCCAGTGAAACTGATTCTGTTCATGAAACTTATTGCATGTATATTTCTTTGTTCGTGATCCATCTTAAATGTTGATTTTTCTCACCGTGAAACTTCCATAATAACTTTCCTCATTGAGAAAACATGGTTTTGTTCATGGAACTTGTTGCACGCTTATTTATGTTGTTCGGGGTGATGATCTTTTGTTCGGGAAACGTGTTGCAGTGTTAATTTGTTTATTCTCTTCTCGAAACTTGTAGATTGAATTTCCTCTTCGTGAAACTGATTTTATTAATGGAAGTTGTTGCTTGCGTATTGTTTTTGGTTCGTGGAACTTGTTGCTTTCTGTTTTTTTATTCTAGAAACTTGTTGCAGGTTGATTTTTTCTCTTCGTGAAACATGTACATTGATTTCTTTTTTCTCCTCCTGAAACCAATTTTGTTCATGGAACATACTGCATGCATACTTTTTTAATCTTGGATTTTTTTGTGCGCTGACTGTTTTTTTACGTGAAACTTGTTGCATGTTGATTTTTTTTTCTCTTTGAAAAACTCGTACACTGATTTTTCTCCTCGTGAAACTGATTTTGTTCAAGAAACTTATCGCGTGCTGATTTTTTTTCCGTTCGTGAAACTTGTTGCATGTTGCATTTTTCTCTTCGCGAAATTTGTACACTGATTTTTCTCCTCGTGAAACTGATTTTGTTCAAAAAACTTGTTGCATGATGGTTTTCTGTCGTGAAACTTGTCGCATGTTGATTTTTCTCTTCGTGAAAATTGCTCATTGATTTTTTTTTCCTCTCTTGAATTCAATTTTGCTCATGGATCTTGACCGTGCTGATTTATGCCTGTGGAACTTGTTGAGTGCTGATTTTTCTTCGTGAAACTTGTTGCATGCTGATTTTTTTTTTCTCTTCGCGAAACTTAAACAATGATTTTTCTCCCCGTTAAACTGATTTTGTTCGTGGAACTTGTTGCGTGCTGATTTTTTATTCCTGAAACTTGTTGCATATTTATTTTTTCTCTTTGTGAAATATGTATATTAATTTTTTTTCTACCTAGTGAAACTAATTTTGTTCATGGAACTTATTGCATGCATATTTCCTTGTTCGTGATCCATGTTAAATGTTGATTTTTCTCTTCATGAAACTTCTACAATGATTTTCCTCATTAAAGAAACTGGTTTTGTTCATGGAACTTGTTGCACGCTAATTTATGTTCCTGGAACTTGTTGAGTGATGATCTTTTGTTCGTGAACCGTGTTGCGGTGTGATTTTGTTTATTCTCTTCTCGAAACTTGTACATTGATTTTTCTCTTCGTGAAACTGCTTTTATTAATGGAAGTTGTTGCGTGTTGATTTTTTTTGTTCGTGGAACTTGTTGCTTGCAGCATAACTCGTATACTGATTTTTCTCCACGTGAAACTGATTTTGTTCAAGGAACTTGTTGCTTGCTGATTTTGCTAATGGAACTTGTTGCATATTTTTTTTAGTTCGTGTAACTTGTTGCATGTTGACTTTTCTCATTGAGAAACTTGCACAGTGATTTCTCTCCTCTTGAAGCTGAAATTCTCCATGGACCTTGTTGCATGCTGATTTTATAGTATGTATAACTTGTTGCATACTGGTTTTTCTTCATGAACCTTGTTACATGTTGATTTTAATCTTTGTGAAACATATACATTGATGTTTATCCAAATGAAACTGGATTTGTTTATGGGACTTGTTGCATGTTAATTTTTTTTTATTCGTGAAACTTATTGCATGTTGTTTTTTTCGTGAATTTTGTACATTGATTTTTTATTTTTTCCTCGTGACAACAATTTGTATATGGAACATGTTGAGTGCTGATTTTTAGTCATGTAAAAAAAGTTGAAAAAAACTGTCAAAAAACTGTCACAAAAAGAGGTCACTACATTGTTTTTTTATTAGTAAAAGTCACGACTAACATTTCTATATGATTCTCATTTTAAGTTCGGAAAATATTAAATCTAATTTTTTTATGTAGTAAGTATGTTACATGTCATTCTAAGAGATGTAAAAAAAAGTTGATAAAATATATCATGTTAATAAAAGAGTGGGGGGCTGAGAGGGGGGGGGGTAGTCAAGGGGAGGGGGTTGGGAGTGGAGGTTAGCAGGGGGCTGGGAAGGGGGGTAGGGGCAGGAGTTGGGGGGACAAAAATTTAAGGGGAGGGGGTCCTTGGGGTTAGGGTATGGGACCTTACAACACTGTTCAAAAGATAGTTGTGTATTATACCGAGCACAGTTGAGAATCGCCCAAATAAAAAAATATGCATCTCTGAATAGGAGTTAGCATTCCCTCAGATGGTTTACCGTTTTCATTTCTGTCAACGCCTATAATCATACCAAAATGAAGAATCATGTTTAACATTTGATATCTGAACGGCCATGACTCTATCAGAAAACATGATATTCAACACCAAAACTATGGTTTCGTGAACAACACGAATTTTCATGGTAGGCTGATTCTGATTGTCTTCTCTCTTTGATTCATACAGTAATGTCCTATCTGTCTGCTTCCTTAGATTAACACTATAAAGGAGTACTGTCTGCTTGTATGGTGGGGGGACTGTCTGCTTGTAGATATTATAGCTACATTGGCTATCTGTCTGCTCGGAACTGTTATAGCTACATTGGCTACCTGTCTGCTTGAATAGATTGACACAGTAATGTCCTATTACCCCTCCTGTAGATATTGTTATATCGCTACTAATAGTAGAACCCCCTTATTGAATACTGAATACACTGCGTGCTGCCATCTACAATTAAGTCTAACGCTGAAAGTACATAATTTATGCGTGTTTGTATGGTTTTGGTCACTGAACATGAAAAAACAGGATTTTTCTCATTTTGATGTATTTCCATGGTTTTTCTCACTTTGATGGATGTTTCTTGGATGGTTATGAGTGTTGGTCAATTTATATGTTATTTTTCATGGATTTCAACAGCAATTTATGCATGTTCTTATGGTTTTTGTCACTGAGAATGAAAAAACAGGATTTTTCTCACTTAAAAAAACATGGTTTTTCTCACTTTGATGGATGTTTCTTGGATGGTTATGAGTCTTAGTCAATTTATATGTTATTTTTCATGGATGTCAACAGCAATTTATGCATGTTCTTTTGGTTTTTGTCACTGAGAATGAAAAAACAGGATTTTTCTCACTTTGATGGATGTTTCTTGAATGTCAACAACAATTGAAGGATGTTTCTTGGATGTCAACAACAATTTATGTATATTCATATAGTTTTTGTCACTGAGAATGAAAAAACAGGATTTTTATCACTTAAAAAAACATGATTCTTCTCACTTTGATTGATGTTTCTTGGATGGTTATGAGTGTTAGTCAATTTATTTGTTATTTTTCATGGATGTCAACAGCAATTTATGCATGTTCTTATGGTTTTTGTCACTGAGAATGAAAAATCAGGATTTTTCTCACTTTGATGGATGTTTCTTGAATTTCAAAAACAATTGAAAGATGTTTCTTGGATGTCAACAACAGTTTATGTATGTTCTTATGGTTTTTGTCACTGAGAATGAAAAAAACAGGATTTTTCTCACTTTGATGTATGTTTCTTGAATGTCAACAAGAATTGAAGGATGTTTCTTGGATGTCAACAACAATTTATGTATGTTCTTATGGTTTTTGTCACTGAGAATGAAAAACGGGATTTTTCTCACTTTGATGTATTTTCATGGTTTTAATATATGCAAGGTTAATTGATTGGGTCAATGACATCATCAGATAAGGTTGATTATTTTCTTGAGTGTCAACATCCGGTTGGAATACTATGATAGGAAGGTGACATCATCAGATAAGAAAATTTGAATATTGGAATATTCTTTTAGAGAATATTCAGACAGGAAAAGATAACTGATTGACACAATTTCGCCATGAGACAAGATAAATTTGAAAGCAGAAACGAAAATGGTAAACCATCTGAGGGAAAGCTAACTCCTATTAGGATATACATATTATTTTTTTATTTGGGCCATTCTCGACTGTGGTCAGTATAATACACAAGTTCTATTTGAACAATGTTGTGAGGTCCCCTAGCCAACCCAAAAGGGCCCCTACCCCAACCCCAAAGGGCCCTCCTACCCCAACCCCAAAGGGCCCTCCTACCCCAACCCCAAAGGGTCCTCCCACCCCAACTCCAAGGGGCCCTCCCAACCCCAATGCCCCTCCAATGGGCCCCCGAGTTCCCAAAAGCCCCCGGGCCCCAAAAGGCCCCCGGGCCCCCAAATGCCCCCGGGCCCCCAAAGGCCCCCAGCTTTTTTGCCACCAAGTTTTTTTTAATACTTTTGTATTTGCGCATTTTGAGACAAAAGGGCCCCATCCCCCCAATTTTTTTGGTTCCCCCTCCCACCATTATTGTTTTGTTGTGGTTTACCATATCACAGTTACATTCTCTTCATTTTTCAAAGTTCATTTTGGATTTCTTTCGTTTAAATGCGAGAGTTGGAATCTTTCAATTATGTTTTGTCATGGTTTATCTTGTCACAGTTAAATTCTCTTAATTTTTCAAAGTTCATTTTGGATTTCTTTCATTGAAATGCAAGAGTAGGGATATTTCAGTTGTGCTTTGTTGTGGTTTACCTAGTCACAGTTCCATTCTCTTGATTTTTCAAAGTTCATTTTGGATTTCTTTTGTTGAAATGCAAGAGTTGGAATATTTCAGTAGTGATTTGTTGTGGTTTACCTTGTCACAGTTATATTCTCTTAATTTTTTAAAGTTCAGTTTGAACTTCTATCGTTGAAATGCAGGAGTTAGAATATTTCACTAGTGTTTTGTTGTGGTTTACCTTGTCACAGTTACATTCTCTTGATTTTTCAAAGTTAATTTTGAATTTCCTTCGTTGAAATCCAAGAGTTGGAATATTTTAGTAGTGTTTTGTCATGGTTTACCTTGTCACAGTTACATTCTCTTGATTTTTCAAAGTTCATTTTGAATTTCTTTCGTTGAAATGCAAGAGTTGGAATATTTCAGCAGTGTTTTGTCGTAGTTTACCTTGTCACAGTTACATTCTCTTAATTTTTCAAAGTTCATTTTGACTTTCTTTCGTTGAAATGCAAGAGTTGGATTATTTCAGTAGTGTTTTGTTGTTGTTTACCTTGTCACAGTTACATTCTCTTGATTTTTCAATGTTCATTTTGAATTTCTTTCGATGAAATGCAAGAGTTGGAATATTTCAGTAGTGTTTTATTGTGTTTTACCTTGTTACAGTTACATTCTCTTCATTTTTCTAAAGTTCATTTTGAATTTCTTTCATTGAAATGCAAGAGTTGGATTATTTCAGTAGTGTTTTGTTGTGGTTTACCTTTTCAAAGTTACATTCTCTTGATTTTTCAAAGTTCATTTTGGATTTCTTTCGTTGAAATGCAAGAGTTGGATTATTTCAATAGTGTTTTGTTGTGGTTTACCTTGTCACAGTTACATTCTCTTGATTTTTTAAATTTTATTTTGAATTTCTTTCATTGAAATGCAAGAGTTGGATTATTTCTGTAGTGTTTTTTCATGGTCTACCTTGTCGCAGATACATTCTCTTGATTTTTCAAAGTTCATTTTGAATTTCTTTCATTGAAATGCAAGAGTTGGATTATTTCAGTAGTGTTTTGTCATGGTTTACCTTGTCACAGTCACATTCTCTTGATTTTAAAAGTTAATTTTGAATTTCTTTCGCTGAAATGCAAGAGTTTGAATATTTCAGAAGTGTTTTGTTGTGGTTTACCTTGTCACAGTTACATTCTCTTGATTTTTCAAAGTTCATTTTGAATTTCTTTCATTGAAATGCAAGATTTGGAATATTTCAGTAGTGTTTTGTTGGGGTTTACCTTATCACAGTTACATTCTCTTGATTTTTCAAAATTCATTTTGAATTTCTTTCATTAAAATGCAAGAGTTGGAATATTTTAATAGTGTTTTGTTGTGGTTTATCTTGTCACAGTTACATTCTCTTGATTTTTCAAAGTTCATTTTGGATTTTTTTCGTTGAAATGCAAGAGTTGGAATATTTCAGTAGTTTTTTTCATGGTTTACCTTGTCACAGTTACACTCTCTTGATTTTTCAAAGTTCATTTTGGATTTCTTTCAATGAAATGCAAGAGTTGGATTATTTCAGTAGTGTTTTGTCGTGGTTT
The DNA here is from genome assembly GCF_049724085.1 of Artemia sp. Qi Xiang Cuo. NCBI lineage: Eukaryota > Metazoa > Arthropoda > Branchiopoda > Anostraca > Artemiidae > Artemia > Artemia sp. Qi Xiang Cuo. The sequence continues at coordinate 37,883,017 of NC_142813.1, read as the reverse complement.
ACCTAGTCACAGTTACATTCTCTTGATTTTTCAAAGTTCATTTTGAATTTCTTTCGTTGAAATGCAAGAGTTGGAATATTTCAGTAGGGGAGAACAGGGCGAAATTGGACAGGGGCGAACTTGGACATCGAACCTGACATCTAGCCTATTACTTCTATCGATCCACAAAAAATAGAGTAGATGGGGCTTATGTATGTTTACATTGGCGGGAAGTTTGAAATCTAATGGAACTCCAGGATAAGAGGTAAGAAAGTTTTTTTATGCTTAAAAAAAATCTGGGAGTCGCAACATCAGCTCGATTTGCGGTAACAGAAGGTGGTAGTTTTTCTTTGTTGTTGATGTTGTACAGTTGCTAGATACACCCTCTATCTATGCCCTGAGTTTGACTTGTCTATTTCGAGTACTTCTTTTTCAGGACGCTATTTTCTAAAATTGTTTCGATAGGGGCGAGATTGGACAACAATTCGGGGGTGAATTTGGACACTGGCCAAGGTCGACCCGTGTGTCCAACTTCACCCCGTGCTATTTTTGTTTATCATTTTAGAGAATGTCTTTTCCTCTTTGGAGGCAATTTGTAGAGAATTTCTTAATAAACAAAAAATCGCGAAGAAAGGAAACGAGGACAATTAACAGCCAGTGAAAAAATTGAAAAATTATGCAAATATTTCGGTCAAGACCTCCGCTTGACCGTCCTCCGTGCAGAATAAAACTGATAAAAATATAAAAACCAAACCTTAAAATAAAAACACGAAACTAAAATTGGACGACCCTTTCCTAGTAACGGTGACCCTTCACCGTTACTAGGAAAGGGTCGTCCAATTTTAGTTTCGTGTTTTTATTTTAAGGTTTGGTTTTTATATTTTTATCAGTTTTATTCTGCACTGAGGACGGTCAAGCGGAGGTCTTGACCGAAATATTTGCATAATTTTTCAATTTTTTCACTGGCTGTTAATTGTCCTCGTTTCCTTTCTTCGCGATTTTTTGTTTATCATGATTAGCCAGTGTGGTCTCAGAAATTATTTAGAGAATTTCTTAACTAATATTTGGAGTTTGATCGATGATGCTAGATGGCGTTGCTTGTGTGTAGATGTGTTTTATTTCGCACAACACAACGAGGTTAAGTTGGCTGTTTCATTAGCTTAATGAAAGGAGCAACATTAAAACTTAAAACGAACAGAAATTATTCCGTATATCCCCTCCTCAACGCCTCACTCTTCACTACGCTAAAGTTTGACTCGTTCTCACAGCTCTATTTTCTTAAACAATAAAAAATTTTAGCGTAAAGAGCGAGGCGTTGAGGAGGGGACAACCCCTTTCATATACGGAATAATTTCTTTTCGTTTTAAGTTTTAAAAACGCTCCTCACTTTCAGTTCAAAAAAACTTGTCTTTTGTAATTTAATTTCGGGAAGCTTTTGAATTAATGCAGCTTCAATTTTGGCTCATCGTAAATGAATAATGCAAACAAAATTTGTATATCAATTTTATTTATTTTTTGGCTAAATGGCTTTCTCAAAATTTTGTTCTGACGTAACTTATGAATTCACTCACGTAACAAACTATATTAATTTATTTTTATTACGTATTTTAGGGGGTTCACCCCCTAGTCAATATCTCACTCTACGCTAAAGTTCAAATTTTGTTCCAATGCTTTAAGAATGACCCCTTAATCACAAAAGCCGTTAACTAAAAAAAATTTTTTTTTAATTTTTAATATAATTTTTTTTAATTACATGATCAAACAATTCGTGGTAACGAACTGTAAGTAAGGAGGGACCCGGTTCATATCATTGCCTCTTAAAGCTATTTTCAGGTTATTTCCCGTGCATTTACTGTTTGTTCTTTCTAGTTGGACAATGGTTCGCTACTACATCAGGAAACACGATCTACCAGATGGTGAATCCATGGAGCAGGCAGTGAATGCAGTCTTAGAGCGTAGACTATCTATTAGAAATGCCGCAAAAACCTATGGAGTGAAGAAATCAACCGTCACCTATGCTCTGAAAAATCGACAAGGAGTTACTGAAGAACCTCGAGCGAATCCAGTTACACCCCCAGGTCGCCCAAGCCCATCGCCCAACCTGAAGAGAAAAACTGTTTTCTCTAACAAACAAGAAAAAGAGTTTGTAGAGTATCTCCTAAAATGTCAGCTGATGAATCATGGCCTCACTCCAAAAGAAGCCAGGAAACATGCCTTTGAATGGGGCAAATTGATTGGCGTCGAAATGCCGGAGAGCTGGGTGCGAGACGAAATAGCTGGGGTTGACTGGTTCTCAGGCTTTATGAAACAACACCCAGAGCTATCTATTCGTAAGCCTGAAAATACCAGCCAGGCAAGGGCGGCTGTCTTCAATTCAGTGGTTGTGAATCTGTTCTTCGACAACCTGCAGAAACTCTACGAAAAATTCAAGTTCCCACCAAACCGCATCTGGAACTGTGATGAAACTGGGGTTCCTACTGTATTGCGAGCTCCAAAAGTAATGTACCAGGTGTAAAAGGCGATATATTTAAAATACAAGATTCTTTCCTTCTAAAGATGTTTCGGGCAGAAATTAAACGTCCCCTAATTGAGTTCAAATACCGCTTCAAAGAGTCTAAATTTTTAATCAGTAAAAAGATAAATTACATTCTAGCTTCAGTCAAACAACGACGCTAGTCGTTCGAATTTCGCCAAGATAATTAGTAGCAAAAAAATGCTACGTACGATATTTCAAAGGAAGTTTAAATGGCAAAAAAAACCGTGTGAACGACTGAATCATCTGAAATATCTTAAAGAGATTATTGGACGAGGATTCGCGTCCTTGGGCCACGTGAGCCAATGGCAAGCCAGTCCTTACAGCATAGGACGAAAGAACTACGTTTGGTAGTGGGGGTAGATGTGCTTTTTGATATTATTCGTAAGTCAGATAAGGAGGTATTCATAAGTCAGATTTGAGAAGATCCATTGAGACAGAAGTTTTAAACTCTTTCATCTCGGTCACCATTATTGTCATTGAAGTGACCCATTGCTGTACAACTAAGTATGTAAGTTCAATAAATCTATTGTCTTTTTATCTGTGTTTATTTCCTTTTATATGTCTGGATCTAGTCTGATAATAGGCCATTAGTTTGCATGTCTCCAAGGTAGCGCTCCCAAAGGAATCTGGTCTCCAGATAGCCCGAGAAGATGAAGCCACGTTTTTCATCCCCACAAACACCAAAATTTGTCGTCACCACAATTTAGGGAACGTTTCTAACCCCTGTTAGCCTATAGGTATTTATGTCTTTAAAGACAGATCTCATTGCATCGCGGAAACAAATCTCTGAGACGTCAGTAGTTCTAGTTCAATATTTCTTAATTCCTCATAACTTTTGATGGATTAAATTAAATGAAATAATTCAAGGATATTCAAAATCAGCATTAAAATACAATTCGATTAATATGTATATTAAAGAAATTACGGCATCCTGTTCAAATGTAAGAAATAACAATAGGGAAATAAACCTATGCCATTCATATCTGATTTATTGATTAAGCCGGGCTTAGTTTTTGACTGGTAAGAATACGTTTGATTCAAATACTAATTTTTCTATCACAACCCATAACAAATAATTTTTTCAATGTTACATTAACCATTTCTTAAATGGTACAGATGACGCGAGTCGGAAATTGGAGGAAAACTGCTAACTAGTTAGGCTATTTAAACTTTGTAATTCAAATTTAATTGTTGGAGAAATACAGACATATAAGTAAATTGATTAGGCCTATAACCGCTAGGCTACGACAGCAAACCCTTATATCTCATAGGAGATAATAGCCTACCCCAAAATAGGTTAAGTAAAATTCTAAGTTGATATAAACGCAAAAAAATGGAAGAACTCAGTGAGTTATTAATAGTGCAAAAGTTAGTCGCAAAAAATATAGAGATAGCAAAATCTATACTAGAGTACAATGGTCAGTCAGATATTGACGAATTTAATATCCAATTGACCCAGTTTGTACAATTAACAAAAACAGATGTTGGAGCGTTAAAAGACATGCTCCTACTACGATTAAGAGGCCATGCCTTAACTTTTCTAAAACAGGTCGAACATACCATAGGCAATAACGCCAACTTGCCAATAAATACGGTTGACGACTTGTTAAAAGCATTCAAAGAGAGATTTATGGAAACCAGTTCAATAAATAAATTAAAACACGGAGTAGTGAGCTTTGATTTTTCACAGAATATAAGGGAATATCTTGATAACATACGCATTTCTATAGAAGCAAAATACGGAAGTGGTTCTGGGCAACTGTATGAAAAAGTCACACTAAATTTCTTTTTAAAAGAGCTACCCCCAAAACTATATAGTGTAGTAATATCCAAAAATATTCAGACGTTGGATCTTGCAGTCCAAGAGGTAGAGCGACTAATCAAAGTTGATAAAATGGTTGCTAATCATAGTAATGCAAAAATAAATAGCCTAGGCGACTCAAACGCGAACCTATTCTTCCAGGGCGATCAGGCATCCCCCAATTTCTTTTCAAGGGATAATTCCCCAGTGCCAAAAAGAAACAAAACGCCAGAACACGCTAGGCAGAAAACAGTACGCTTTCAGCCTATTAAACAAGCTAATTATGGAAAAAACCCTACAATAATAAGGTGCTATAATTGTAATCGTGTCGGCCATATCGCCAGAGAGTGCCTTTATATCACCAATCCTATACCAAGAATCGCTGTCGGTAATACACAAAATTACGACAACCATTTGTTCAGAAAAACAAATTTTAGCACCGGTCGTGCAATAGGCTATAGCCAGGGAGAATTGCGCCAATCAGTACCTTATAATGCGTACCAACAAAATTTGTATAACCCTTTCCCCAACAGACAAATTAATTACCGATTTGAAAACCCAAATACCCGTCAAGGCCAATATTATGCAAGAATGCCATATAGAAATCACGAAAATTTGCCGAGGGGAAATGAAAATTTTGCAAGCCAAAGGCATTGGCAGTCAACGCCAGCAAGCGGCACCGACACGAGACATCCACGTTACCATAATAATACTTGGCGAAGACAGGCAGACATAAATCAATCAAATGTGTCTAAGGAACCTAATACGTCTGAATATTTATCAAAGGCACCAACAAATGAAATAAATCCTCAGGGAAACCTTTCGGGCCCCTCAGAAACATAAATTGGACCCAGAGGGTGCCAGGAATATTTAATAGGTCCAAGACAATATTAGTGCCTTCTTGTAGTGATATTATTAACAAGTTACCTATATTTAATGATTTTTGTGTAGAAAACGTTTACTTAATTTCTACCTTAAGAAATCGTAACAGAGGTTACGAAGACAACATAACAGTAAACAAAATTTCTAGTGGTATAATGTCGAAGTATTATGAACCTCATGTCTCGCAAAGACATGGCATAATTGGAAATTTGTTCAATTATTCTGAGAGATATTGCAGAAATGAATTAAATTTAACTAATAAAAGTATTGAACCTGAGAAAATAAAAATAGGAGATATGCGACACTACAGATCAAATGAAATTAGGAAAATAGCGGAATTATGGAAGAAAATAATAAAACCCAACATGACGCCGCAAGATGCCGCAATGGCGCAGCATAGCGCCTGAATGAATCTAAAAACAATGAAAATGAAGAAAAATATAATGAATTTGCGACAAGGAAAACAAAAGTTCCCCCCTAAACGATGCAAAAAATTCAAATATCACAGATGATCGAATCAGTGATTATAAAATCAAAAATATTGTTTTCGACGCCGTATGAAATGCCTGAAAATCTGCTATGTAAGGAAGAGATTATATCATAAGACAAAAGGGAAGGTTTTATTTGGGTAACCAATAACCATTAAAATGATACAAATACAATTAAAAAGGGGACGTGTCTAGTTCAAATCCAGGTTTTAACGGAAAATGATTTAAATAGATGGAAAAATTCTAAAAGAAACCTAGTTAACGGTATCAAAACTTCAAACAACGAATACCCCTTAACTAAATCGCAATTTTTAAACAAATTTAATATGGATCATATTACGGATATGGAACTTAAGAAAACATTATGCGAATTAATATGGAATTTTAAGTATGTATTTTCTGCATCTGAAGATGACATATGGCAAAAACCATTTTATGAACATTCAATTTTAATGACTGGTAATCCCGTTGCAAAACAGCCATATCATGTGCCATACAATCACAAAGAGTGGTTAAAAAAATAAAATCCATGAATTAGAAAAAAACGAAATTATACGCCCAAGTATAAGTCCATATAGTGCACCAGTGATCTTAGTACCAAAAAAGAATGGAGATCTTAGACTCGTAGTAGATTATAGGGCTCTCAACAAACAAGTATAATAGCGATAAATTTCCTCTACCAAGAATAGACGAAATTCTTGACTCAATTTCAAGCAAAAACAAAATTTTTACCTCTTTGGACCTTACTCAGGGCTACCACCAGGTGAAAACAGCCGAAAAAGATGTCCGAAAGACTTAATTTTCAGCATCCGAATATGGTTGATATGAATACTTGAGAGTACCATATGGGCTTAAAACAAGTTCAAGCACGCTATTTAGACTCCTATTGCACCTGTTAAGAGGATTAAACAATATAATTCATTTTGTTGATGATATTATATGCGTGGGGAAAACACTGAACAACACTTAGCAACGTTAGCTAAGGTGTTCGAGAGGTTCAGACAAGGCAATTTAAAATGCCGGCCTGAGAAAGTAAATTTATTTCAATCTAAAATAAAATTTTTAGGAGTAGTAGTAACCCAGGGAGAGATATCCCCAGACCCTGATAAAATAAAATGTGTTGAGAACCTCAAGCCCCCAAGAACTATGAAAGAATTAAGGGGAATTTTAGGTCTTACTGGCTACTTTAGAAAATTCGTACTCAATTACGTCCAAATTGCGAAACCCCTCACGAAATTCACCGAAGGAAACTCCCATAATATTGCCTGGTCACAGGAAGCTCAAACTTCGCTAGACCGTCTCAAAAACACTCACTTCCGAACCAATATTGTCACTCCCTGATTTCGAAAATGGGACATGTGTGGTCACCACTGATGCCAGTTCAAAAGGCATTGGCGCAATTCTTTCGCAAATAATCCCAGAAGGAAACCCTAACCCTCCACAGGGAACGCCTAAACAGATAGAAAAAGTTACACGCTATTCAAGTAAAACTTTATCAAAAGGCGAAAGTAGTTATTCCGCCACAAACTTAGAATTGTTATCTATTATCTACCACTTGGACAAATTTAGACATTATTTAATTGGTATAAAATTTATACTACGATCAGAACATAAAAGCTTGCAGTACCTGCGCACATTTAAAAACCCCACGGGCATTCTAGCTAGATGGATTATGAAAATCCAAGACCTAGATTATGAATTTGAACATTTAAAGGGAAAACAAAACGCAGCTTGCGACTTTTTAAGTAGATACCCAGAAAATATTCCATTGGAAGCTGAAGAAAATGAAGTTGACGCCATATTTGCTAAGAGCAATCATGGATATAAGAAAAACAAAGTCAAAGACGCAGTAAAAGAAAATAAGATTAACTATTGTCCCTTGTCTTTGGAAAATATAAAAAGAAAGCAAAACAAAGACGAAATATGTGTAGCACCAATTGAGTATTTAGTGAATGAAAAGGTGTTACCCGATAAATTTAAAACTCTTAGAAAGTAGATAGATAATTTTTACTACGACCTTGATGAAGAAAGACTCTTTAGAATCGTGACCGCTGAGATAAACAGAAACAAAACCACCATAATACCTATATTATCAAAGAACTTGACAGGGCTAGCGTTCGAATATTATCAGTCGGACACAGGTGGACATTTAGGAGTTATGAAAACATTCCATAAATTAAAACAATACTTTTACGCACAATTTGCACTGAAAAAACTTAAAGAATTTGTAAGTACACGCGAAGCATGTAACTTGAGAAAAATCCCCCCAGCTTATCCAAATACTCCAATGGGAAGGGTCCCGGTAGCAAAGTACCCCTTCGATATTATCTCATTTGACCTATACGGTACAAGTGGAGGCTTACCTGTTTCTAGCAGAGGTAATGCTTGCTTTGTTTCGGTCATAGATCATTTTTCCGGATTTACTTTTGCAAAAGCATTTAAAAATCAAGGTGCTTATGCCACAAGTAAGGCATTAGCAAAATTATTTTTACAATTTGGAATTCCTAATAAAATTTTGAGCGACAACGGGAGCAATTCCGTTTCGAAAGTAACAAAAGATTTAATGGGTTTTCTTAATATAGAGAAAATGGTGACAGCGCCGTACCATCCACAAGCTAATGGAACAATAGAAAACAGGCATAAAATATTTTCGAACGTTCTAAGTATTTATACTAAAGACAATAGGAGCGACTGGGATAAATTCTTACCTTATTTAACTAACGTAATCAACACTGCTTATTCCTAATAAACAAGAATTCATAAATAGGATGAGGAAAACTTATAAAATAGTCAGGCAAGAGTTGGAAATATGTAAAATAAACCAAGAGCTTAGAAATCAACCCAAAGTTAAGGGGAATATAAATTTCAAAGTAGGAGACTTCGTTTACCTAAAGAACGAGGCGAAAACGGAAGAAAAAAAACTTTCCAACAAATATTCTGGACCGTACAGAATAGTCAAAAAGTACGATAACGAATATACTTTTAAAATGGAAAACCCCGATAGTGGAAAAACTTACAAGGCGCATGTTAGCCGAATAAAAACAGCCAAATTTCCAGAGAGATGGGTATCACATCCCTCTTCTACCGATTCGTCAGATTCGGAAAATGAGCCCCCTAGGTCAAGATTGGCAGAGCTAAAACCCTTTAATTTCAAGCAAGACTATTTTGAGAATGACAGTGATCAGGAAAATTTTGAACAATTTTTAGCTATGGAAAATTTAGTTGTTCCTAAGAAAAAATCCCTAATACCAGGATTTTTTCCTGAAATAAAAACGCCAAAAAGTCCAAAAAATTATTCATCGCCGAGCGCAGGAGATTTAGATTATACAATATCTCCAAAAACCCAGTTTTTCCTCGATAGAATTTTGACCCCATTTCCCCCCAAAAGATTTCCAGACGATATGGTTTCCCCTGCAACACCAATAGAAAGGCCCCTGACTTTACAGGAAGAATTAAACAGAGCTGTAGAAACCCTCGGTATTACTGTAAAGAAAACTCCTCCCAAAGATTTAACTAAAACAAAACTGCGAGAAGCTATGGATTTAATAAAATTTCCCATAAAAACGAGTCAAAGTACATTGCCCAGGAATAAAACTCCAACGGATGACCAGCAAGGTCAATATCATGATATAACTGTATCCAAGGCCAAACCTAAACAATGTACTTCATGGAGGGAAACCCTAGTGCAAAAAAATGCCCCATCCCCCTGAGGACATGGCATTCAAGCAATGGAGGAACCCCGCAAAAACTATTGATTCCTCCAAAAGCTCTCAAGAATCTTTCAAATCTCCCCAGTTGAGGACTCAAAATGAAGAATTAGGGAGTAAACCTTCTACTTCCAGGGGAGTAGAAATTTACGAAGGAATGGCAGGTGATACCACAAAAAGTACCACCTCTAAAAGTTCCAATTCGGATTCGTCGGTAACCAGTTCCGAAGAGCCTGACGGCGAATCAGACCAAATAGTAGCTAAAGACATAGGGAAATCTAGACCGACCTCAGCAGCCGCACACGGGAAACAAACGAAATTAAAAGGGCAAGAATTTTTTAAAAAACAATACAAAATACTTGACCTTATTTCGCTTGGAAACCCAAAAAGAAAAAACTGCAAGAAACAGAGGAAAAAATGACGACACAGTCTGGTAGAACGGTTAAAAAACCTGACAGATGGAAATATCCCTAACTAATGTAAAGACAAATTTCAAATATAATAAATTTAACACCATAATAAATTTAACAGCGTGCAAGTAAAGTTAACCAAGTCAATATTAATGAAAAAAAAATAATAATACAAGTGATCTCAAAACGTTGGTGATCAGAGAAAAAGGTGGGAATAGAAAATAACCAAAGGTAGGAAGCTCGTGGTCTACTTAGGACGACAACTGGTGTTGAACCACGTTTTGTGGGAAGCCGGGGGTGTAACTCACGGCCATTTATTTTTTTTTTTATTTTTTTTAAACGACCGTAGGAAGGGATATTTCTCAGTCCTTCAAGTGTAAGAAATTAGTATTTTTATGCCAATCAGGGCCAGTCAAAGCAATACTTAAAGGTTGAATAGAAACTTCAGTGAGATAAGTTTTCGTTTTTTGGATCTGAATGCTTTGAAAGAGAAACAGAGAGTTTACTTTCTTATAGCTCCGAGGCGAAAAAAAAGAAAAAAAAGCTTTTTAATTTCATTATATTATATATATGACGTATGCTATCATACAGCTCTGTGTTAAACATTATTTCCAAAGCGAAACAGAGACATTAATGTCTTTAGCTTCTTGGCGAAAAATTTAATTTCATTAGTTTATATCTATGACGTATACAATAACAGAGAAATCACTGTTCTATAGTTCTGTGACAAAAATGTCCTTTAATTTCATTGGTTTATCTATGACATATCTTGTGCTCTAATTTTTGTGACATATTTTCGCAAGTCAGTCACGTATATCTTACCTATACTGACTCAGCTCTCCCTCGGATTTACCATGAAAAATCGACCCATGTCCTAAATAAGATGGATATTATCCAAAACAAGAAGTTATCAGTACAGAAGCGTCTAATTATATGAAATGTTTTGTCTTAGTGCATATTATAATTATTTTATTTTATATGATATAAATATATCATATTTATTTATTTATATCTGAAGGATTTGCTCAAACAATATCCTTCTAAAAAGATATTGATGTCAGTTCTTCATTACGCTTATATTCTTTGCCAAGCATCAACTGGAATATACGTGGACAAGCTTGGAATCCTGCATCTAATGACCTTATTCGAAAGGCGAAAACGAGACACCAATGTTGACTTGCAATTACAGAAAAATCCTGAGACTAAGAACCTCTGCATTTCAGCCGTTAAACCCGGAGCCCCATGAGAACGTCTAAGCCAAGAAATAGGGAAGACATTAGAAAACGAGTGGGTAGAGAGGTCACCATTCGTCCTTGTTATGTCTTGTTCCCTCATTGTAGTATCGTTCACGTAAAACCGTGTGGCTATGACGCTGCAACATGCGTTTCTTAAACAGCACGGACGTGCGTGAACAATGCAGGCATGAAATAAGTTTTAAAATTAGACCTCAAACTTAATAATGTATGGTAAATTATGTCTATTTAATATCGATATTTCCGTTCTCAAAACAAATTTGAAGACATCTCTGTTTTAAATTTTTAGATTTTCATTGTGAGTACTAATATTAGTATATTTATTTAATTCTGTCTCATAGCTTAGAAATTAATGTACCCAATCAACACGTGACTTATTTGTACTATGAGTGTTTACTTTAAAGAACGCGTGATTCTGCCGTGTTATTTTTATTACAGGAAAGTAAATGGACACATTGGTCATTGAGTATTACAATGAGCTGCCCAGTACAGATACAACCCAGTAGCATCTATTTCCATCATATCTCAACCAACGAAGAGTACTCACCATAACTCCAGGCAACTTTCATCCCAACTTCGTCTACGAGAACAACAGTTACCCTTGATCGTTGTTTCTTCGACTATGAACCAAATTACGTATCAGGTAACACTATATTTGAACCTCAGTATCAAGTGCTTTAACGAACTATATAATCACATAAATGCTGAGAACCCCATCGATCAGAACAAGATAAACGATATTTAACGATAATTGAAGTTAAATGATACTTAAAGACATTTGAAGATATTTGAAACTGAAGTTAGAGACAGTTTGAAGTTCCACTTTGAGAACCCCATCGATCAGAACTAGATAAACGATATTTAATGATATTTGAAGTTGCACGAAGTTTAAAGACATATGAAGATACTTGAAACTGAAGTAAGAGACAATTTGAAGTCTAATTTTTAGAACCCCATCGATCAATACAAGATGAATGATATTTAGCAACATTGGAAGTTGAAAGATATTTGAAGGTGTTTTAAGTTGAACTTAAATATAATATATTAAAAGAGTCACCATAGTATGACGACAACCCGTTTCAAAAGGCACAAATGAACAATTTTACGCGAGAATACATCCTCTCTGTGCCTCAAAAATCCTAAAAATGATATGCTGAGAAGAAAAACACCAACACCTGTAGTGGGATGAATCATTTCCCAGTTAACTATTAGAACGATATTTAACGGTCATTTCCCAGTTGACTATTAGGGAAAACTTACCGTGTAAAGACAACTAGACTCGAACTGTTCCATGAAGAAACCATAACGTAAATGCTTCAAAATTTTTGCCAAGACAAAAAGAGTGAAGGACAGTAATTTACAACAGAAGGGTGTAGTACACTAAGGACACGAAAGGTGATGAATAGATGTGAAGCTACATGTGTTACTTCCTAATAACTTTGACAATTCAAAAATCCCAATAGTGAAAGTGTTTTAATGTTATCAGTGAATATGATGAACCAAATATTGTATGTTATAAATCATTCATGTATGTACCAAAAGTAGAATTAGGTGTAATATTATCTTGTTTTTCATTTAACGTAGTTTAGATAGAATGTAGCACGTCATAAAGACAGCAAAATCAAAAAAAAAACTAATATAAAAGTAGAATAGCCCCAACTTTGTTGGAAATGTAAAAGTAATCAGTGCTAGATATAGAAAAAAAATCCTTAGTATAGTAGCTAACCTAGAACCATAAATAATCTTAGTCCGGTAGATGAATTTTAGATAGGGATGTAGAATAAAATAAGAAAGATAATTGAAAATTTTTAAGCACTCCTAATAAGTAGTTACTAATGACGGGACGTCATTAACTGTTGGGAAGGGTGATGTGTACCAGGAGTAAAAGGTGATATATATAAAATACAGGATTCTCTCCTTCTAAAGATGATTCGGGCAGAAATCAAACGTTCCCTAATTGAGTTCAAATACCGCTTCCAACAGTCTAAATTTTTAATCAGCAAAAAGATAAATTGCATTCTAGCTTCAGTCAAACAACGACGCTAGTCGTTCGAATTTCGCTAAGATAATTAGTAGCAAAAAAATGCTACGTACGATATTTCAAAGGAAGTTTTAATGGCAAAAAAACCGTGTGAATGCCTGAATCATCTGAAATATCTTAAAGAGATTATTGGACGAGGATTCGCGTCCTTGGGCCACATGAGCCAATGGCAAGCCAGTCCTTACAGCGTAGGACGAAAAAACTGCGTTTGGTAGTGGGGTAGATGTGCTTTTAGATATTATTCGTAAGTCAGATTAGGAGGTATTCGTAAGTCAGATTTGAGAAGATCCATTGAGATAGAAGTTTTGACTCTTTCATCTCGGTCACCATTATTGTCATTGAAGTGACCCGTTGCTGTACAACTAAGTATGTAAGTTCAATAAATCTATTGTCTTTTTTATATGTTTTTATTTCATTTTATATGTCTGGATCTAGTCTGATAATAGGCCATTAGTTCGCATGTCTTCAAGGTAGCGCTCCCAAGGGAATCAGATCTCCAGATAGCCCGAGAAAAAGAAGCCACGTTTTTTCATCCCTACAAACACCAAAAGTTGTCATCGCCACAATTTAAGAAAAGTTTTTAATCCCTGTTAGCCTATAGGTATTCGTGTCTTTGAAGTCAGATCTAATTGCGCCGTGGAAACAAAGCTCTGAGACGTCAGAATTTCTAGTTCAATAATTCTTAATTCCTCATAACTTTTGATGGATTAAATTAAATGAAATAATTCAAGGATATTCAAAATCAGCATTAAAATACAATTCGATTAATATGTATATTAGAGAAATTACAGCATCTGGTTCAAATGTAAGAAATAACAATAGGGAAATAAACCTATACCATTCATATCTGATTTATTGAGTAAGCCGGGTTTAGTTTTTAACTGGTAAGAATATGTTTGATTCAAATACTAATTTTTCTATCACCACCAATACCAAACAATCCTTCAATAGTACAGTAATCGCAAGGAAAGGATCGAAGCAAGTTTCCCAGACAGTGACAGCAGAGAGAGGGGAAAATCTACAATGCTCGGGTTTATTTCAGCCACTGGTCAAGCTCTTCCCCCCGTTTTTATATTCCCACGGGTGAAGATGAACGACCAGTTTTTTCGAGAAGGCCCTCCAGGATGTCTCGGGCTTTCTCACCCTAGTGGTTGGATGACTTCCATCAACTTTGTAGCTGCTATTGAGCACTTCATCAAGCTGGTGAAGTCATCGAAAGAAGACCCTGTGCTACTTCTACTTGACAACCACGATAGCCATTTTTCGGTGGAATTAGTGCGGCTGTGCAAAGATAATTGGGTCCCCCTCCTGACCTTTCCTCCCCATTGTTCCCACCGCTTACAGCCATTGAACGTCTCTGTCTACGGACCATTCAAGTTTGCGATGAGAGAATCACTGAACACCTGGTTGCAGATCCATCCAGGTCAACGAATTCCGATTCACAAGACTGCCTAGCTCTACAAGGACCCATTCCTTCGCAAGTTCAACCGAGAAAATATAACGGTTGGTTTCACGAAAGCTGGAATTTGGCTCTTCAACAGAAGTGTATTTTCTGAGGTAGACTTTCTACCTGCTGAGGTGACAAATCGTCCAGCCCCAGACGATTCGTTACTTGATATGGAGCCAATACCCTCTCCCTCTCCTCCTCCACCTTCTCGTCCCCAAAGCGAGCTAGGAAAACAGACTCCTGAAGCAGTAAGACCCTATCCAAGAGCAGATATGACAAAGCCCAGAAGGAATGCGAGAAAGCAAGGTCGAACTCGTAATCTTACCGATGCACCCGAAAAAGATGCTTTAGAAGCTGAAGCACGAGCGAGAAAGGAAAAGCAGAGTAAAAAGCCTATGCCCAGGCAGCCCAAGCAGCCCACTGCCAAGAAAAGAAAGCAAATTGAATCTCCTGTGGAAAGTAGTGGTGATAACGTTGAACTTGATGACAATTCATCTGAGGATTCTCTGCACCTCCATGAAGCTGATAAGGATGACGTAGACAAGTACATTCAAGCCGGGTACTTTGTTCTTGTCAAGTTCGAGTATGGAGAGAAGAAAGCCCTTGTGTATTATGTTGGCGAAGTTCTTGATGTTGTTGAAAAGCAGTTTGCGAGGGTTAACTTTCTTCGGAAACAAAGGGAGAAATTCATGTTTCCTCAGCTTCCCGATATTGCTGAGATAGACATTACCGACATAGAACCGAAGCTTCCTATCCCCTTTTCATCTAGTGGAACCGGTCGTGCAGTTCAGGGGCTTGTCTTTGGTTGTGATCTTTCGATGTACGCTTTAAAATGACAATTCTAGTTGAAACCCGGATGCCCGTGCAATGTTCCTGGCTGATTTTTGTATGCGATTTTGAGTTTTCATATGATTTTGAGTGATTATGTATCATTTTACACGAATATTCTGTATTTGGATAAAGTTTATTACTTAAAACTGTCTTGTCCAAGGTCGCCCCATGCCTGTTCAATTTCACCCCGTGTACGGGGTGAAACTGGACACTTGACAAGGTCCTACTTTCATGGTACTCACGCTTCAGGGTGATCTTTAAAAAATCTAAAGAAAAATCACCATTATTTGCCAGACTTTTACCTTTCTAAAGACCCACACTAAATTGTTTTATGTCGATCAAGTACCTAGTTGTGCTTGGAAAACTAAAAAGTGTCCAAGTACGCCCCGTTCTTCCCTAGTGTTTTATCGTGGTTTACCTTGTCTTAGTTACATTCTCTTGATTTTTCAAAGTTTATTTTGAATTTCTTTTGTGAAATGCAAGAGTTGGAATATTTCAGTAGTGTTATGTCGTGGTTTACTTTGTCACAGTTACATTCTCTTGATTTTTCAAAGTTCATTTTGGATTTCTTTCGTTGAAATGAAAGAGTTGGATCATTTTAGTAGTGGTTTATCGTGGTTTACAATGTCACACCTGCATTCCCTTAATTTTTCAAAGTTCATTTTGGATTTATTTCGTTGAAATGCAAGAGTTGGAAAGTTTAAGTAGTGTTTTGCTGTGGTTTACCTTGTCACAGTTACATTCGCTTGATTTTTCAAAGTTCATTTTGGATTTTTTCTTTGAAATGCAAGAGTTGGAATATTTCAGTAGTGTTTTGTTGTGCTTTACCTTGTCACACTTACATTCTCTTGATTTTTCAAAGATCATTTTGGATTTTTTTCGTTGAAATGCAAGAGTTGGAATATTTCAGTAGTGTTTTGTTGTGGTTTACCTAGTCCCAGTTACATTCTCTTGAATTTTCAAAGTTCATTTTGTATTTCTTTTTTTGAAATGCAAGAGTTGGAATATTTCAGTAGTGTTTTGTTGTGTTTTACCTAGTCACAGTTACATTCTCTTGATTTTTCAAAGTTAATTTTGGATTTTTTCATTGAATTGCAAGAGCTGGAAATATTTCAGTAGTGTTTTGTTGTGCTTTAACTTGTCACAGTTACATTCTCTAGATTTTTCAAAGTTCATTTTGAATTTCTTTCATTGAAATGCAAGAGTTGGAATATTTCAGTAGCAATGAAAGAAATCTAAAATGAACTTTGAAAAATTAAGAGAATGTAACTGTGACAAGATAAACCATGACAAAACACTACTGAAATATTCCAACTCTTGCATTTCAACGAATCAAATCCAAAATGAACTTTGAAAAATCAAGAGAATGTAACTGTGACATGATAAACCATGATATAACACTAATGGTGGGAGGGGGAGCCAAAAAAGTTGGGGGGATGGGGCCCTTTTTTTTCAAAACGCGCAAATAAAAAGTATTAAAAAAATGGGGGGCAAAAAAGTTGGGGGGCCTTTGGGGCCCGGGGGCTTTTGGGGCCGGGGGGCATTTGGGAGCCCAGAGGGCCTTTTGGGGCCCAGGGGCATTTGGGGGCTAGGGGGCCCCGGGGGGTATTGGGGATGGGGGGCCCTTTGGGGTTGGGGTAGGAGGGCCCTTTGGGGTTGGGGTAGGAGGGCCCTTTGGGGTTGGGGTAGGGGCCCTTTTGGGCTGGCTAGGGGACCTCAAAACATTGTTCAAATAGAACTTTTGTATTATACTGACCACAGTCTAGAATGGCCCAAATAAAAAAATAATAAGTATCTCCTAATAGGAGTTAGCTTTCCCTCAGATGGTTTACCATTTTCGTTTCTGCTTTCAAATTTATCTTGTCTCATGGCGAAATTGTGTCAATTAGTTATCTTTTCCTGTCTGAATATTCTCTAAAAGAATATTCCAATATTCGAATTTTCTTATCTGATGATGTCACCTTCTTATCATAGTATTTCAACCGGTTGTTGACATTCAAGAAAATAATTAACCTTATCTGCTGATGTCACCTTCTTATCATAGTATTCCAACCGGATGTTGACATTCAAGAAAATAATTAACCTTATCTGATGATGTCATTGACCCAATCAATAAACCTTGCATAAATTAAAACCATGAAAATACATCAAAGTGGGAAAAATCCTGTTTTTTCATTCTCAGTGACAAAAACCATAAGAATATACATAAATTGTTGTTGACATCCAAGAAACATCCTTCAATTGTTGTTGAAATTCAAGAAACATCCATCAAAGTGAGAAAAATCTGTTTTTTCATTCTCAGTGACAAAAACCATAAGAACATATATAAATTGTTGTTGACATTCAAGAAACATCCTTCAATTGTTGTTGACATTCAAGAAACATCCATCAAAGTGAGAAAAATCCTGTTTTTTCATTCTCAGTGACAAAAACCATAAGAAAATGCATAAATTGCTGTTGACATCAATGAAAAATAACAAATAAATTGACTAACACTCATAACCATTCAAGAAGCATCCATCAAAGTGAGAAAAACCATGTTTTTTCAAGTGAGAAAAATCCTGTTTTTTCATTCTCAGTGACAAAAACCATAAGAAAATGCATAGATTGCTGTTGATATCCATGAAAAATAACATATAAATTGACTAACACTCATAGCTATCCAAGAAACATCCATAAAAGTGATAAAAACCATGTTTTTTCAAGTGAGAAAAATCCTGTTTTTTCATTCTCAGTGACAAAAACCATAAAAACATGCATAAATTGCTGTTGACATCCATGAAAAACAACAAATAAATTGACAAACACTCATAACCATCCAAGAAACATCCATCAAAGTGAGAAAAACCATGAAAATACATCAAAGTGAGAAAAATCCTGTTTTTTCATTCTCAGTGACTAAAACCATAAAAATATGCATAAATTATGTACTGTCAACGTTAGACTTAAATGTAGATGGCAGCGCGCATTGTATTCAGTATTCAATAAGGGGGTTCTACTACTAATTGCCCCTTGGCATAATTTCAAAAATCTAAGGCTGAGAATACAAAGGCCAGTGACAACGATAGGGGTTCAGGAAAATCAAGTAAAAATCTGAGTGAACCTAGAATCGCTTTTTTCTGGGTCTTGTCTCCTAAAATACTTGAATGAATAATGCTCGGCAATGAAGGATGAAGATAATATTTAAGAATTGAACTACAAGGCCTCAGTAAAGGGATCATAACTTGTCTGCTAGTTGTGCATTGAGGAAAAGGGTCATATTTTACGTCTTCCCGCAGGGGATCTTCCCCAAGGGATTCCTCCCCCTCATAAAGGAACAAACCCTCTTTTGAGTTGATCAGACAATATCAGATTCCTTCCCAAATTTCTTCGATCCAACCCAAAATTCCGTATCTCCTAATCTTTCCGTAAATCGTTGTTGACAATTCAATTCCGTGTTATGATTATCTGTAGTTTCTCTTAATATGTCATGGGTCCCTCCTAAGCTTTTTTGTCTTATTGTAATTTCGTAATTTTTCAGTTGATTTTTTACCTCTTTGTCCCCTCTATTACTTATGTTATCAAGGCACCGCCCATCCAGCATATTTTTTATTTTTCGCCACTGCAGGCTGAATCTCCAAATTTTGTCTCTTTTTTACGGTCCTCTTTTCATCTCTACTTTTCTCAATTTTGTCATTCGCGGAAAAAAATAAATCATCGTTAAATCTGATTTGGACTCCAGTGTCCATTATCTTTGACTGCATTACTTCATTGTAGCTCCGTTCAATATCTCTTTTCCCTCCCTTATTTTTCTTTTCCTTTGTAGTAGCATTAAATAAATCGTCATGAAATCTGATTTGAACTTCAGTGTCCATCTTTGACTGCATTTCTTTATTTTAGTTTCGCTTTGCATTTTTTTTTCTCTTTTAGTTCTCTTTATTTTTACCGCAGAAACAAATATTTCGTTATCAAATGGGAACTGAATTCCGACATTTGGTTTTTCATATTCTACTAAAATTTCTCGAACTTTCCGAGGAAAAGTGCCTACAATTAATTTCGTCTCATTTTTATTTGGTACAACCTGTGTTTAATTTTGGCCTGTACTTTTTAGCGTCTCATATTCATTAAAAGTGTTTTCAAGTTTTCTATTTTCTGGAAATTTTCCTGAAAAATCATTCTCGCGCATCTTATTTCAATATTTTGTGATCTTTTTACTTCCGCATCCCATTTTTGTGGATTATCAACATTTTGAACACGCGTATCAAGTATTTCGATTTTCCGACAGGGTGGCACAGCCTCCCAATTTGTTTTATGGGCCAGTCCACAACCCCCCGTAGTCAGCGAAGTTGTATATTTTCTCGTAAAAGTGTTTAATGTTTGGTAATTTTCATTTTCTCGCAATTGATCCTTAGACAAATTATTATGGCTATCCGACGGCCTATAAGTAACTTGTGATAAAACGCCACTTTGCGAATTTCCCCAACGAGTTTTTATTAGTCAGTCAATTGTTTTTGCAATATCCTGGTAATATTTTGTATCGGCCTTCCTACGGGCCTGTTTCCTGTCTTCCTCCTCTTTTCGCTCTCTGGCTTTTCTTTCAGCCTCTATACGTTCTTGTCTTTCCTCCTCTGTTTTCTCTTCTACTTTTTTATGTAACGTGGAGGTGTATACTTTTCGCGGTCTAGAATTTTTCTTAATTAATAGAAGAACCCAGCCAATAATTTCCATCTGAAATTTGTCAACCCTCTTATTTAATTCTTCGTAGGGTTGAAAATTTTCTCTAAGTGCTGTTTTGTACGCCTCGTAAGCAATGTACGCCTCGTGAAAAACCCTATCCAATTCCTTATATAGATCCCCAATAATCTGCTGACGTTTAAGAACAATCTTTTTGTCCTCCATCCCTTCTCTTAAAATTTCAATATGACTCTGAATCATTTCAACAATTGCCGACCGTTCTTTTCCATTTTCCTTAACAATTTCTTCATATATTTGTTAGTGCTTTTTATCACCTTCCGTAAGAATTTTGAAAGCAATATCTTCTTCCTTGCTAGCTCCGTTGAATTCTGCTACTCTTATCAAAAAATCCGTATTGCTATGATTAATGTCTTTAGACAAGGTTCTTTTTAGAAACTCTTGGTTGCTAGATATCTTAGAACGACTATTTAATCTAGAGCTAGCCTTTTTAGGGTTAGTTGGTCTCCATACATCCGGAAACCAGAAATTTTTCGGTTGATCTCTCTCAAAAGCCTCCAACTGGACCTTTCATGCTCCACTTTTACGTTTCTTGTCTTTCATGTCTCTTTCTTTACAGGCTACTCTAGCCCTTTCGTCCTCTTTTCTATTCTTCCTAATTTCATCTTTTTCAGCCTGCATTTTTTCTTATATTCTCGGTGCTCTCTCTCAATGGCCTTCATATTGGCCTTTCTTTCTATTTTCTTACTTTTTCCATGTGCTTCACTCGCCCTTCTCGGTCTTGAGTTAATCTTATCTCTGTCCGACATTATTTCAAAATTCCGTCTGTCATTATTTCTTCTTAATTCATTTTCTGAATTTATTTGTTCCATATCTGTACTATCTGTATCCCGCAACTCCCCTTCATTTGGCACAGCCTCTGAGGGATGAGTTCGTCTTGTTTTTGCACATATTATTTCTTCCTTCTTTATTTCGTACCACCTCATTTTACCGCGTATACTTCTTTTCGATTATATTATCTCTTATTCAATTAGTCAATCTTGGCAAGTTCAACAATTTTTCAAAGAACCGTAATGTCTAGACTTTATTAGGGAATAACGACTTCTTTCACAACAAGCAGTTTTACACGAGTGAAATATATCTCCAAAAAACGAATTAACAGGGGTTGGACGAGAAAATAAACAGAAAAACCACGCGAATATTCCACTAGTGAATTAGCTGGACTAAACTCAAACAGGGGAATTACCCTGGAAAACAAATCACGTATCCTCCCAGGATACTCGTATTCCAAATATAATCTCCTCCTGGGCAGATCAAGGAGGCACGCTTGTGCCTCTATAAAGAGGCGACCCACCACAATGTTAAGCGATTTCCGGTCCTAGCGGTCGCAGAGAGACAGCGGCGATCACATTTTTTAGCCCAAGCTCCAACTAAGAAACGTGCAATATTTCACCCCCTCCGACTTTATCTTCATGGGTAAAAGTGGGCCAGAATTTTCGACCCTCCGACCACAGCCCCCCTTTAACGTTGTTCGATTGGGCTGAAATTTAGAGGTTAAGATTTTCTAGGGCCCGGGAGGTTATTCTCGAAATTTCAGCTCAATCTGATCACTCCTTCCCTGTTTTCCAAAAACCAAATATAGCCACTTAAAGTTCATTTCTCTTTTTTTTATCAGCCACGCCTACAGGCCACAGTTGGCAACGGATCCGGGTGAATGAAGACTCATTCGAAGCGGAATTTGACCTGATAGGGTCTTTTGATATTTTCAGACCGAAAAAATTATCCCCCGAATTTACATTTACGAAAAACCTCGATTTCCTATAAGAGCCCATGTTAATTTTTCCCACCACATCCCCCCTTTAACGTTGTTTGATCGGGCTGAAATCTAGAGGATAAGCTTTCCTGGGGCCTGGGAGCTTATTCTTAAAATTTCAGCTCAATCCGATCACTCCTTCCCTGTTTTCCAAAAACCAAATATCAAGTTTTGTGGGGATTTGCTTGCGTCAAAAATACATCCCACAGAATAAAAAATAATGTAATGTCTCTGTGGTACAGTGGTCGCTATTCCTGACTGTCAGGCGGAAGATCCGAGTTCGATTCTCCGTCAGAGAAATTTTTTTATATATTGAATTTAAAGTTTAAAAAAGAAACTCAGTTTCTTTTTTATTTCCAATCTATTAAATCCTTCGGCTCAACAGGCGTCTCGAGAAGAATATCACAGTCGGCCTTCAGGTTACAGGTAAGTCTCCACTGCTTTGATAACATGGGGCCTGGGGCGGCTGATAAAAATCTTACTGTGCATTTGATTTGAGTATTCAGGAATTAAAAGCCTTAACACAAGAATCTTCAAAAGCGGGGGGTTTTGGGAGGCGGCAACCCCCCATCTTTAAGTCCTTAAAAGATCAGCTAACAGTTAGTCAAGCAATAATAAGTTATAAAATGTACAAAAACGTGCAGAAATTATTTGAAAAAAACTACGTTTTCTAAAGAGTTAAAGAGGCTGAGTCACAAGTTCGAACCTTAAAACGTACAGGGATTAGGAGTTGCAGTTGGGGGGCTGCCGACCCCAAACCCCCGCTTCCGTATATGAAAGGGGCTGTGCCCTCCTCAACGCCTCGCTCTTTACGCTAAAGTTTTTATTGTTTAAAAAAAGAGTTGTGATAAAGTCAAACTTTAGCTTAAAGAGCATGGTGTTGAGGAGGGCACAGCCCCTTTCATATACGGAAGCGGGGGTTTGGGGGGGCGGCAGCCCCCAACTGCACCTCCTAATCCCTGTACGTTTTAAGCTTCGAACTTGTGACTCAGCCTCTTTAACTCTTTAGAAAACGTAGTTTTTTTTCAAATAATTACTCAATAAGACAGGTTCCTCCCACCTTCCTTGTCGAATGTGCGCACAAACTGACAAATTCTCCTAATTTGCTGTCCTCAATACTCTCATAACCTTTGTCACTGAACATTATATCTAAGTTCGCCAATTCACTCAAATAATAACCCAACTTTCAACGTTTTCTTATCTGTCCTTAAACCCTGTAATACTTTTAAATACGGAGATTCCCCCACTGTTAACTCAACTCATTAATTTCACGTTATTCTTTTTTATATTTGTCTAACAAGGCAAACAGCCCATTATAGACCTTCATAATTCTATTAATTGATTGCGTATTTTTGTCTTTTTATATGTTACAACAATAGGCTACTTTCCAGGCCAAATTAACCCGTCTCTTCAAAAACACAAAATTATTTTGCTATCAGTGCTGTTGATAGCTCCTTTTCTAGCTACCACCACTTATTGGGGGGGGGGAATGTACCACTGGCACCACTTATTGGGTTGATTTATACCGCTGACACAATTTATTGGTCTTTTTTTTACTTGTATAAACCTATGCTATATATCCAAACATCGAAATATAAACACTTTCCCCCCCCCCTCCATCTGGACTGATTTTTGAAAAATTTATACCCGAAAGCCGATATTTTCTATTTCTTTTATTTGATTGTTTTAAAATTATTATTTTTAAGGGAAAGTATGACATTTCTATCAGTTTTGCCCTTTTTGACTGTAAAAATGAATGAGCAAAGTTAATTAGTTATATTCTAAAACGCTTTTCGTCAGTAAAAGTTCAAATATTAACTATCTGTAGGGTATCTACACCTTCATATCCACCAGATTACAGCAGATATATCTACACCTTCAAAAGCTGTTGGGTATCGTATTATTTTAGCCTATTTTTTGCTGATTTTTCACTCACATTTCTTCATTTTATTTTATTATTCACTACTGCCAGAACTACATACAAAGTCTTTTTATTAAACTTTTTTTTCTAATTTTTTTTTAATTTTTAAGAAATGTGTGGCTATGTATAACCGGTTCAAACCGGATTAAATAAAAAAAAGTTTTTTTTAACTGAATGTAAGGAACGACGTCAAAACTTAAAACGAACAGAAATTATTCCGTATATGAAGGGGGACTTTCCCCTCGTCAACGCCTCGCTCTTTACGCTAAAGTTTTTTTATTGTTTAAAAAAATTGAGTTGTGAGAAAGTCAAACTTTAGCGTAAAGAGTGAGGCGTTGAGGAGGGGACAGCCCCCTTCATATACGGAATAATTTCTGTTCGTTTTAAGTTTTAACGTCGTTCCTTACTTTCAGTTTAAAAAACTTGTTTTTTTATTTAATTTTTGAACGCTTTTGAATTAATGCAGGTTTTGATTTTGGCTCGCCGTACATGAATAATTAAAACAAAATTTGGGTATTAATTTTATTTTTAATTGGTTAAATGGCTTTCTCGAAGATTGTTTAATTTCATTTACGAACGTTTTTGTAGTAATAAATATACGTAACTTACGAATTAACTTACGTAACGAACTTCTATATTCATAAATTTTTAACACGTATATTAGGGGTTCACCCCCTAGTCAATACCCTGCTCTTTAAGCTAAAGTTTGAATTTTTTTCCAATTCTTAAAAAATGACCCCTTAATTACAATCAGTTGATCAGTTGAAATCAGTTGAAAAACTGTTTTTTTTTTTATTTAATTTCTGATCCTTTTCTTTAATAAAGCTGGGAAATCTGGCGCCCCCTTCATAGCAATGTCTCTTACCCCATGAAAACTTCCTTCATGGAAAGATCCTCCCATATAATACCCCCGACCCATCCCCTCCCCCCACCTACCAGAAAAAATCCCCCCTGAATACGTCTGTATACTTCCCAATAACCAATACTATATGTTAACATTGAGTAAAGCTCATAACTTTCAGACCTCCCCCTGGGGACTTTGGGAGATTAAGTCATCCTAAAAGACATTTTTATCATATTTTCGACCATGCTGAACAAAATGGCTATCTCAAAATTTTGATGGGGTGACTTTGGGAAAAATGAGCATGGGAGGGGGCCTAATTGCCCTCCATTTTGTTGGTCATTTAAAAATGACACTAGAACTTTTAATTTCCGTTACAATGAGCCCTCCCACGATATTCTAGTACCACTGGGTCGATACGATCATCCCTGGAAAAAAAAACAACAAATAAACACGCATCCGTGATCTTTCTTCTGGCAAAAATGCAAAATTCCACATTTTTGTAGATAGGAGCTTGAAACCTCTACAGTAGGATTCTCTGATACGCTGAATATGATTGTGTGATTTTCATTAAGGGTCTATAGCTTTTAGGGGGTCTTTCCCCCTTTTTTTGAAAGTCAGCCAAATTTTCTCAGGCGCGTCACTTTTGATGGTTAGGACTAAACTTGATGAAAGTTCTATTTTTGAATTCAGTATTGAAATCTGATTCTTTTGATGTATCTATTGCTATCAAAAACCCGTTTTCTAGAGTTTTGGTTACCATTGAGCCGGGTCGCTCCTTACTTATAGTTTGTTACCACGAACTGTTCGATATGTATAGCCGGTTATGTGTTTTCGTATAACTGGTTTAGACAATCGGATTTCATTTCAACCATTCTTGGGACTTACAGTTTCTTCGTAATATATACGATTCATTGTCTACAGAATATTATCTGACAACATATAAATCAGAAAATCAATTTTGGCAGAGTTTCACTTTTTATTCCTTATTTAAACATTTCTCGCTTTTAAAGCTGGAAATATTAAAGGACTATTTCTAATGTTCCTCCTTTTCTTTCTCTCTCAGATTTTAAGCTTTTTCGCCTTTGATGTTGAATGCCAAGTCACGAAAAGTTTCTATCGTTCTCTCCAGGGAGCCTTTGATTGCAGGACTAAAAGGATCCCCGCTTATCTGTCTTATATTTTGAAAACTTGGCACTCAAAGATAGGGACACTTATTAAGCATGTGGCTTTCAGTGTTTTATCTTGTTGTTTGATCTTGGCCTTTGAATTAAACGTAATATTGGAAAGGAGAAAAATACGTCAGAAAAATACATAAATATATATTAGATACTTGTGCTTCTTTTTTTGGTGAATGGGCTATAAAAAAACTTTCCGACCTCCTGCCTGAAATCCTCTCAAAATATGACCCTAGATAGGACCCTCGCCCAACGGGCATGTGACCTCCGGACCAGACACTTTTAGTTGTGAATTTTCCATTGTCCTGTGAGAAGAAATGGAGATCATCTGATTGGCCTTATAGAGGGGTCCATTCCTCGTGTCTCTTAATTTCTCAATTATAAATGCTGTTCATTGCGAATTTATCAAATACGTAAGATATCTCACTAATTTTGACAGAAAGAAGTTGCAGTCATTACTGTAACGAAAGAAGTTTATACCAGTTATTACTTATTGTACACACAGCTACTTTTTTAAATTGGCTTCAAATGGCGATTCCTCTTCGTGTGTAAATGTATTTAAGAATGTGTATTGTAATTTCTTGGTTCGTTTTTCTTGTTCGTTTTTCACTATATAGTGGCTATTGCGGCAACCATGGTGCAGTGTGTCTCAAGCTCTAGTGAAGCTTTCCTTTATTCTTCTCGCTTGCTTGTTGGCCCCTCAACATCGGGTGTCCATTGCACACACCCTGATGAGTTCAAGATGAAGAATAATAGAGTTTTCATTCACAAGGAATCAGCATTAGCTGTCCTTATATCCTGAATTCAAATCCAATTTTTTCATTTTTGTAAGCCATACCTTGTTGAAAGCTAGGGAAATCAAACTGGCACCACGAATTACCCCTCTATTTAAAAGCAAAACCAATGTTTGGATTCAGATTTTTTTTTCATTAATCTAACGGAAATATCCCTCAACATTATAGTAGAATATATCTGAATTTCTTCAGATATTGACATCAAAATGGTTAAATTAACTTTCTTGATTCTATTACTAATTTTTTATAAAGTGAAATTTATCAACAGAGGCTTAGTATCATTTTTGAACGTTTCGGTGAAACATAAACGTCTTCAGATTGATTACGTCATAAATCAAAGGCTCAACCCAACTATTCATGATGAAGCAAAATTCCTGGGCAATTCCTAGACAAAAATAGTGGTAATAAAAATTACAATATGCTAGGTAAAATTTTAAAAGGATTGTTAAGTTCAGAAAATGGATTTTGCAAAAATTCTTAAACTAAATCGTTCCATTTCTGATTAGGCCAAGTCAGCATCAGGAATGGTGGAATAAGAAATTATGAGGCTGGAATACAACAAAAGATTTCTGATTTGACTAGGAATCATCATCATATGCTAGGTTTGCAAAAGCTACGATAGATTCAAAAAACAGGCTTTGTAATAAACCCTGAGGCTCAGCTTCACTATTTCTAAATTCTCTTCGGCATCTTACTTGCAATATAGTGTCAAACTCTTGATAGTTTCAGTGGTAGCTACAACCGGTAAAGAGTGAATTAATAGTGACGAGAGAGTGAAAATTCGTTTTTGAAAGAAAGTGAAAAGTGAGTAAAATTTGCAAATCACTTATTCAGAAATGTACTTACTTACTTGAGATGATGCACAAGTGGTTCAGCCAGACCCGGTACCAGCAATTTTCGACTTTTAGTTGTGAAAATGGCAAAAGAAATTGTAGACTAGGTCATAAATTTAGCCTCGTAATACAAATCGGATAAAAAGGTCTTCACAAATTAGTCTTCAAACTCTTCATTACATACATTACTTTAATACGAACAAACTGTTGCGAACAAATTGATGAGCAAGAATGATAAAAATCTCTTTGAAAACGGGATAGAGATTTATTAATTCTATTATTTGAGTCAGCAAGCTTTTACAAATGAATAATTTTACGGTTTCTTGTCCAAAGAGGCGAATGCAAGAGATATCTAGCAAATCCGAAAAAGATTGACGCAGGGGATTTTTATCTGTAACTGTAAAAAAAAACTTCCAGAAAGGAGCAATGTAAAGCAGATGTGGAAGGGCTATGTCGCTGTAAATGGATGCTAGAAGGTAACGGTTAAAGTGTAGTTTGCTTTTTACGATTCCACCGTAAGAAACAATAATTTTACAACAAACATGAGATATCAGCAAACGACGTGTGTGGCCGATAGATGCACCAATTGGAAGGGTCGAGTATGTAATAAGGTCTGCAGGTTTGATAAGAGAACCAAATTTAGGAGAGAAGTAGAGGGGTTTCACCAATTGAAAAGGACAACTTCGGTTTTCTCAGGATTAAAAGAGAGTCTGATTTTTGAATCTTTGAGTATTTTGAAATTCTGCTCAATACGCCGGATCGTACGGCTGAGATTCAAGATGTCATCAGCATAACAAAGAAGATGCACATCGATTCCCCCAAGAATGCAAGAGGGAAGACCTTTCACCAGAGCATCAGGACACTATTATTGAACAGGGCTGGGGAAGTGATAGCTCCCTGTCTAGTCCCTTTCTTAACGGGGATGAGGTACTGAGGAATCATAAAGAGATTCGAGGGATTAGAAGAGTTTGGGCTTACAGAAGAATTAATGCAATTGTATTGGGATTGATGAAGAGCCGACTGCAGGGGTAAACGGGATGAAAGTTTTAAACGCACTCTAAGATTCCTAAATAAATCTCTGATAATACAGACTACTGATGGGTTGAGGCCTTTGCCATGTGAAGAAGCATGGACGAATGAATTAAGGAATCATTCTTTCTCCCGAAGATTCAGCGTCGGCGAGGGCATTAAAATCTGATGTAAGAGTATGAGAACAGCAAATATTAGCCTGAAAGCCAAATTGATATGGGGGAACGTAACATTTCACTCTTACCTCATCAATTAAAAGGAGATCGTAAAATTTACAGAATGTAGTAGAGACGGTGATGGGACGGAAGGAGGAACATTGTGACTCAGAATTTCCTTTTTCGGGAATCGGAACCAGATCACCGAAGCAGAACGAGGAAGGAACAATACATGTAACAAATATCATTTGCATGAAAAGGCTGAGGTGACGCGCCTGTACACAACTTCTGTTAGTGATGTGTAGAGTGTTCATCTTGTCTACTCCACAAGACGCATTCTTTTTGAGTCAAAATATAGCTTTTATGACAGCGTCGCACGTAACAACAAAATTAAGGTCAAGAGATTCATCAACGAAGTTGATGCTCGTCATAAACGCTCGTCATAAACGCTCATAAACGTTCATCAACGCTCGTCATAAAATTGTGACTCTAAAACAGTATCAGGCTCAGAAGATTCATTTCGAAAATGGGATTCCCATTTGGACAAAGGAATTTCATTCAGATCTGGCAAATTGGAGGAGATTGAACGAGGTGAGAGCTTCCACAGTAGGTCAAGTGAATTTTTGACTTTCTTGGAATGAAGTGTTTGCTTTGCATTTTAGATCGATGAAGAGCAAGTTTCTTAGCAAAACTTAGCCCGGTCACAAGCTTCAGAGAGCGCTAGATTTCCTGACCACCCAGGAGCTTGGGTGTCAATACAGATTCTTTTTAAGAGGAACTCTCCTTTTTTCAGTGCACAAAAGTGCATGGCAGATATCTCCAGAGTAGATATCAAGAGTTAATCTAACTTCATTAATGTCTTTAATGGAAGACTATTGCAGAAGATGAAATGAAACCCGGATCTTGTTGAAGATGCCATCAGACGTTTCAATGTACTGAGATGTATCGATTTTTTTCCAATCGCTACAAGTATATCACTTACGCCGGTAAACAATATCAGCATGTAACACTGGAATCTGTGACGCCTCTCGTTTAAAACTAGAAGTAATTAGAAAGTGGTCTGAAACTTGAAACTTAGAAAGTACCTCAACACAAAGTATATCAAGATTATACGACACAACGTGGTCAAGGTTAGATGGGCAAGAGGAAGAAAGAATGTAAGTAAACCAAGCGGATCTCTGTTAAACTTTAAAATCATCACCAAATATTTCATATATAAAAGAAGCACAGATAGAAGCTGAAGACCAACTGCAATTTAAGGGGCGAAAGCAGTCCAAGTCGCTTGGCTATCCCTTCAATGTTAAAGAAATTTTATTTGTTTAAAGAAACAGATATTTTAGAGAACTTAAATTGTGGTTCAACTGATTTGGGAGACTAATGGCTATCATTTGGTCAGGTTCACTTTTTTTTCTTATGCTCCCTCTATTTTTTAAATGTTTTTTTATACAAAAACTCTTTTGGCTTAGTTCAAGAAAACGGTATTAAAAACTTTAATAAAATTCATACTAGCTTGTAAATAGTTTTAACCCAAACTATTTGTTCAGACAGTTTATGTTGATTTTACTCAATTAAAGGCTTTTTTATCCTTTGTTTTTTTTTCGCTGCAATCGATTTGGAGTTACGGAACCCTTAAGTTGAACAAGGGTTGTTTAATTTTTGGGTCAGTGTTGCAATTAACAGGCGCCGTGTCCTGTGTATGGTATCACTAAACTTGGATACACATGCCGTATCCGCTGTATGTCGTTGTTCAAAACCAATCAAAATATATCAAGGATTGAGCAAGTTCTATTCAAGAGATTGAAAAATTTTTTGAGTTATGGGAAAAAAGTGCAATAAAAGAGGACTTAATTTAATTAACGTGCAAAAGGGCAGGGAAAAATTAAAACAAATCTACGTGAAACTTGGAAGACCAAGACTTCCAAAGTATTTGCTTGACTTGGAGGAAGTATCTATGCAAGAGGAAACCATTATAGAACCACCGAGACTAAAAACAATTACAGCTGGCCGCAATTTAACTTCTGAAATCTTGAAGACTGCTCGTTGGATAGTCAATGTGCCTTATTTTCTGAAAAGCTACGAAGATCTTGTAATCAAACATATGTAAATACGAACTTTTAATTTTATAGAAAAATAATATGGTTTCCCAGCCTGACCCCAAAGAAGGTTACATTAGCCACCCCCCCCCCCCTGCAAAAAAAACAAAACAAAGAACTGCAGAGGTTCAGAATAATTTAACGGTACTTATTTAGAAAGCGGTAAGTACAAGAGAATTGTATTGCGAGAACAGATAGACATTTTATCGGGTAATGCCTGGATGCTGTATAAACATAGGTTACGTATTTAATATATTCTATGCTTTACCACCCCCCTAATGTGCAAATATATAGCTCAAATTTGTTTCTGAACTATTATATTTTCATCCTATTTTGTTTTATTTCATTAGCATTAACGAAATTTCACTTCTCTTGTACTTACCGCTTTCTTAACAAGTACCAAATTAACGCTTGTGCTGGAGTGTCATTTTATGGGTATTTTCCGTACTAAATTTGAAACTACTGTTTTCTAGTATTTTTACCGAGAAAAAGAGAAAAAAATTCAGTACTTGTACGATATAACCCTGACAGTAGCGGATCCAGGGGGAGGGGGTGTTTGCCCCCCCCCCTAGCGTAGTCTAAAGTAGTGTAATTTACTTAATTAACTCAATTTTGCGTTAATTAAACTTGTTCATAACGCAAATTTATCAGATAAACCTATTTTGCGCCCCCCCTAAAATATTTTTTTCGGATCAACCTATTTTGCACCCCCCCCCCCTAAAAAATCCTGGATCCGCCCCTGAACCCTGATCTAATGCTCCTCATCAAACAGTTCGTGGTAACGAACTGTAAGTAAGGAGCGACCCGGCTCAATGGTAACCGAAACTCTAGAAAACGGGTTTTTGATACCAATAGATATATCAAAAGAATTAAATTTCAATGCTGATTTTAAATATATAACTTTCATCAAGTTTAGTGCTATCCATCAAAAGTTACGCACCTGAGAAAATTTGGCTGATTTTCAAAAAAAGGGGGAAAGACCCCCTAAAAGTTATAGAACCTTAATGAAAATCACACCATCATATTCAGCGTATCAGAGAACCCTACTGTAGAGGTTTCAAGCTCCTATCTACAAAAATGTGGAATTTTACATTTTTTGCCAGAAGAAAGATCACGTGTTTATTTGTTTGTTTGTTTGTTTGTTTTTTTTGTTTTTTTTCCCCAGGGGTGATCGTATCGACCCAGTGGACCTAGAATATCGTGGAAGGGCTCATTGGAACGGAAATTAAAAGTTCTAGTGACCTTTTTAAGTGACAAAAAAAATGGAGGGCAACTAGGCCCCCTCCCACGCTCATTTTTTCCCAAAGTCACCTGATCAAAATTTTGAGATAGCCATTTTGTTCAGCATGGTCGAAAATATGTTAAATATGTCTTTTAGGATGACTTAATCCCCAGAAGTTCCCAGAGGGAGGGCTAAAAGTTATGAACTTTACCCAATGTTAACATATAGTATTGGTTATTGGGAAGTGTACAGAAGTTGTCTGGAGGTTTTTTTTCTGGTAGGGGGAGGGAAGGGTGGGTCGGTGGTTATGTTGGAGGATCTGTTCATGAAAGAAGTTTTCATGGGGGAAGGGAAATTGCCATGAAGGGGGCGCCGGACTTGCCAGCATTATTTATTGGTTATTGGGAAGTATACAACCATTTTCAGGAAGGATTTTTTCTGGAGGGGGGGCTAGAGGAGGGGTTAATCTGGAGAATATTTCCGTGGAGGATGTTTCTTTGGGGTAAGGGACATTTCTATGAAGGGGGCGCCGGATTTCCAAGCATTATTTAAAAAACGATCAGAAATTAAATAAAAAAAAACAAGTTTTTTCAACTGAAATGTAAGAAGGAATATTAGAACTTAAACGAACAGAAATTATAAGGTATGTGAGGGGGTTAACCCCCAAGTCAATACCTCGCTCTTTACGCTACAGTTTTTTTTAGTGCTTTCAAAAGAGCTATCTATTCTAATTAAACGACCTTTGTGATTCAGGGGTTTGTGAATCAAATTTTTTTTAACTTTTAACGTAAAGAGCGTGGTATTGACTAAGGGGAGAACCCCCTCATATACGTAATAACACATACGTAATAAAAAAAAACAATAAAAAACAAGCGATACGGCTCAATAGTAATCGAAACTTTTAAAAACGGAATTTTGATGTCAATAAATGTATCAAAAGAATGTGTTTATAATGCTGATTCTAAATATATAAATTTTATTAAGTTTAGTATTACTCATCAAAGGCTACGAGCCTGAGAAAATTTACTCGATTTTTTAAAGAGGGGGAAACATCCCCTACAAGTGAAAGAATTTTAATGAAAATCACACCGTCAGATTCAGCGTATCAGAAAACCCTATTACATAGGTTTCAAGCTCATATCTGCAAAAATCTGCAACTTTGTATTTTTTGCCAGAAGAAAAATATACGAATATAGAAGTTAGTTACGTAAGTTAATTTGTAAAGACATCCATTTAGCAAAAGAAAAGTAAAATTTTTATGCAAATAAAAGCTGCATTAACTAAAAAACGATCAGAAATTAAATAAAAAAAACAAGTTTTTTAAACTGAAAGTAAGGAGCGACATTAAAACTTAAAACGAACAGAAATTATTCCGTATATGAAAGGGGCTGTCCCCTCCTCAACGCCTCGCTCTTTACGCTAAGGTTTGACTCTGTCTCACAACTTTATTTTTTAAAACAATAAATAACTTTAGCGTAATGAGCGAGGCGCTGAGGAGGGGACAGCCCCTTTCATATACGGAATAATTACATTTCAACTGAAATGTAAGAAGGAATATTAGAACTTAAAACGAACAGAAATTATAATGTATGTGAGGGGGTTCTCCCCCAAGTCAATGCCTCGCTCTTTACGCTACAGATTTTTTTTTAGTGCTTTCAAAAGAGCTTTCTATTCTAATTAAACGGCCTTTGTGATTCTGGGGTTTGTGAATCAAATTTTTTTTTAACTTTTAACTTAAAGAGCGTGATAATCACAAAGAGGAGAGCCCCTTCATATACGTAATAACATATACGTAATAAAAAAAACAATAAAAAACAAGCGATACGGCTCAATAGTAATCGAAACTTTTAAAAACGGAATTTTGATGTCAATAAATGTATCAAAAGAATGTGTTTATAATGCTTATTCTAACTATACAAATTTCATTAAGTTTAGTATTACTCATCACAGGCTACGAGCCTGAAAAAATTTACTCGATTCTTTAAAAAGGGGTGAAAGACCCCCTACAAGTGAAAGAATCTTAATGAAAGTTGCACCGTCAGATTGAGCGTATCAGAAAACCCTATAACATAGGTTTCAGGCGCATATCTGAAAAAATGTGCAAATTTGTGTTTTTTGCCAGAAGAAAAATATACGAATATATAAGTTAGTTACGTAAGTTAATTTGTAAAGACATCCATATAGCAAAAGAAAAGTAAAATTTTTATGCAAATAAAAGCTGCATTAACTAAAAAACGATCAGAAATTAAATATAAAAAACAAGTTTTTTAAACTGAAAGTAAGGAGTGACATTAAAACTTAAAACGAACAGAAATTATTCCGTATATGAAAGGGGCTGTCCCCTCCACACCGCCTCTATCTTTACTCTAATGTTTGAATATTTATAACAAATATTTTTATAAAAAAAAAAAAAAAACTTAGCGTACAGCGCGAGGCGTTGAGGAGGGGAGAGCCCCTTTCATATACGGAATAATTACATTTCAACTGAAATGTAAGAAGGAATATTAGAACTTAAAACGAACAGAAATTATAATGTATGTGAGGGGGTTCTCCCCCAAGTCAATACCTCGCTCTTCACGCTACAGATTTTTTTTTAGTGCTTTCAAAAGAGCTTTCTATTCTAATTAAACGGCCTTTGTGATTCAGGGGTTTGTGGATCAAATTTTTTTTTAACTTTTAACGTAAAGAGCGTGGTATTGACTAAGGGGAGAACCCCTTCATATACATAATAACATATACGTAATAAAAAAAAAACAATAAAAAACAAGCGATACGGCTCAATAGTAATCGAAACTTTTAAAAACGGAATTTTGATGTCAATAAATGTATCAAAAGAATGTGTTTATAATGCTTATTCTAACTATATAAATTCTATTAAGTTTAGTATTACTTATCAAAGGCTACGAGCCTGAGAAAATTTACTCGATTTTTTAAAGAGGGGGAAACATCCCCTACAAGTGAAAGAATTTTAATGAAAATCACACCGTCATATTCAGCGTATCAGAGAACCAATTTCAAGCTCATATCAGCAAAAATCTGCAAATTTGTATTTTTTGCCAGAAGAAAAATATACGAATATAGAAGTTAGTAACGTAAGTTAATTTGTAAAGACATCCATATAGCAAAAGAAAAGTAAAATTTTTATGCAAATAAAAGCTGCATTAACTAAAAAACCATCAGAAATTAAATAAAAAAAACAAGTTTTTTAAACTGAAAGTAAGGAGCGACATTAAAATTAAAACGAACAGAAATTATCCCGTATATGAAAGGGGCTGTCCCCTCCTCAACGCCTCGCTCTTTACGCTAAAGTTTGACTCTGTCTCACAACTTTATTTTTTAAAAAAATAAAAAACTTTAGCGTAAAGAGCGAGGTGTTGAGGAGGGGAAAGCCCCGTTCATATACGGAATAATTTCTGTTAGTTTTAAGTTTTAATGTCGCTCTGTACTTTTAGTTTAAAAGACTTGTTTTTTTTTTATTTAATCTAAGTAGAACCTGTTTCTCTGACGCTCAATCCAAATGAAATATACCTAAGTATGATAAAAATGTAATACTTTAGAAACAAATTTGGGCTATATATTTTTTTATTAGGGGGGGAGGAGTAAAGCATAACGGGTCTGCAAGCATAATGTGTTAGGTACAATTATTTCCATATTATGAATTAAGAATTGTTTTCTAACTTAACACTGTCCAAATACTTTACCAACACCCCTCCCCCCTTGTGTGCAAATATATTGCCCAAATTATATATTTCCCATCTACTATGTCACTTATCTTTGTCTTGTCTCATTCTAAGCTGAAAGAAAAGAGCGAAAAAAAACGGTTCTACAATGTCTCAATGGATGAACCACTTGAGTGGTCACGACTATACCATACAAGCAGCCTACCTAAAATTCTCTTAAATCTTGAAAAAAATGTATGTGGGTATCTTGTTTTCTTATTAAACAAGGAGTTCTCACCCTTTCCGATGTTTTCAAAAATTGATGCCCCTGCACTTGTGTGCAATTTACTTTTATTTATTTATTCATTTTAGGATTTAAGTTTGATGTGTGTCAGAGTAAAATGCATAAATAAAGACTTGGACTCACGGATGCCATGATTTGCTGCAAAAAATTAGCTTGATTTTTAGGTGGAATCCCAGTACGTGACATGCTTTAGAGGCTACCATTTGAGATATTCGCATGTTTTAACTAAGGGTGACCAAGATGCAGCTTGACAAAGGGATAGTTATCCGTACGAAACCAAAGGATCCATCTAATACTTCTTGGTTCCCGTAAATAAAATACAAAATTGACTATGTACCGCAGTTCCTACCATTAGAAGCCAGGGAGGATTGCAAGGACCCAAAAATCACATGAAAAAGTGCAGTGCCAATTTTGAAACCAAGAGCTCAAGCTATCGACCTTAAAATTTAGGAACAAGACTTTTTGCTACCCAAGAGGTTCTTGATCTGGTCGTTACCCATAATCTTATCCATTGTTCCTTTTACTTGCCTAATAACTTGAAGCTTATTTTTTTTTATCAGTCCCTGCTCCCTTTAATCCAAGTCTGAACCTTTTCTAATCGCAGATGGAACAAAATCATCCTGAATATTTTGGGAACTACCAACCTTTTAAAGTACTGCTCTTTACGCTAAGGTTTATTAAGGCTTGAGATGTTTTGGCATTAAAATCATCCTTCCCTCCGTAACTACAAAATAAATAGAGAACCCCATTTTAGAGTTTCAAAGAAATTTCTAGTCGTTTTTTATAAGTCGAAATGTATTGCAAACCAACCAACAAAGGATGGGAGTATTAATTTTCGGGGGGTGTCTCACGGGGGAGGGGTATTTTTCGGGGGGGGGGGGTGGACGCCTATACTAATTTCCATTTCTACTGCTGTGACAAATCTAATCTCATCCAATGACTTCCCCCCCCCCAATGTCAAATTCTTAGCCAATGTCTTGTTTCAGGTGCCAAGACATACAACTAATCGCAAATATGATGTTCGACAGAGAGTTCAGGGCTGGATTACGTTCACGTTTCATTTTCAAATGTGAATTGTGCAGTGAAGAGGTTACTTTACACACTGAAATGCCACCAGCACCGAAAAAGACATCGAAACCATCTCGCCAATCACACAGTTTGGAATCAGATTTACAACCAGAAGAAAAGCAGACTGAAAAAAAAGCAAAAAAGAACCAATTTTACTACAGATAGAGTAGCCAAAAGACGAAAGGTCAGCACAGGGACAATAAACGTTAACAAAGAAGCAGTAGTTGGTGCAATAAACACTGGCATGAGTCATGCCCAAATTCAGGAGCTTTTTTCTACAGTTGATTTAAACTGTATGTCACAAAAAGTTTTTACAAAATATAAAATGGACACAGGTGAGAACTTGGAAAAAAAACACTTCATCAATATTTACTGAACAATGGCAAGATTGAGTGCAGAATGGCTATAAAGCAGGCGAAAAAACCGACATGCATGGTTCAGTGGAGACTTGTGTTATAGTTAATGGTGGCTGGTGCACTAGAAGCTATGGCAATAGGTTTTCTGCGTTGTCTGGTTGTGGAGTCGTCATTGGTTTTTATTCAAAAAAGCTTCTACATGTTGGGATTAGAAATTAATACTGTTGCATTTGTATGCTCATTTGTATGTTGCATTTGTATGCTCATTTGTATGTTGCATTTGTATGCTCATTTGTATGTTGCATTTGTATGCTCATCACTGTTGCATTTGTTGCATTTGCTCAATGCTGATTTGCTCATTTTGCTCATTTGCTCTGATTTTCAATCAGAGGAATGAAAACACTTTGCTTCCCGACCCTACGTTTATTATGAACTGGCAGGAACCAAACACATGTATGGAATCTGCCATTTTAATCAAGAAGTTTCGAATCCCTCCAACTATGCACTCTTTAAAATATGTTAGATTTATCGCTGATGGTGACTCTAGCACCCATGCAGAGCTTACAGCCAAAGTACCGTACGGTAGATATATAAAAAAATTGAGTGTGCCAACCATGCATGTAAGTGCCTAAAAAAGAGGCTTTACATGAAGCAAAAAGAAAACCCCGAATGCAGGAGGCTTTTTAGTGGTTTAAAAATTAAGAAAATGTGCGACATTGCAAGAAACGCAATTGCACGCACAACCAAAGACGGGAAAGGGGTCAAAGACCTTGTAAATGAGCTGAAAGCGATACCATTGCATTTCTTTCGCAGTGATCATAGACAGTG
The DNA here is from genome assembly GCF_049724085.1 of Artemia sp. Qi Xiang Cuo. Classification (NCBI taxonomy): domain Eukaryota; kingdom Metazoa; phylum Arthropoda; class Branchiopoda; order Anostraca; family Artemiidae; genus Artemia; species Artemia sp. Qi Xiang Cuo. The sequence continues at coordinate 37,844,877 of NC_142813.1, read as the reverse complement.
CCCAGAATGCTGCAAAATGGCAGGAAAAATTGTTGAATTCAGCGAAGAAGGTGCCCCAAGCAATATTTTCCTTAGTCATGTGTATTCAGCCTTTGACACTTTAACTAGAAGAGCTCGATTTCTCACCGTAAACAGTACTAGCAACTTTGCAGAGTATTTTATAAGCACAGTTGCTAAGCTTATCGGGGGAAAAAATATAATGGTGACAAAAAGAGTCCGATACACAACGCGTGTTACCGCTGCGGGCATAAAATATTCTAAGGGACATTCTAGCCGTTTGAATATTTTTCACACAAGGTTAGGATCTACACCTACACCAAGTCGTTTGTTGTAGCGACTTGCTGAGCAGCGGGCCAGAAGGGCCATAAACAAACAGAGATGGAAATCTAAAAGACGTCTGTTTGGAAAACCATTTGCGAAGAAAGTTCCGAAACCCGACAAAAACTACGGCCCGAATGCATGTGTTCCAGATTAAGATCTTGATTCTCTTGAAGATGCAAAAAGTGATTTTCTGAACCGTGTTCAGTGTACTGACTTAGAAATTCATGAAATAGAAGAAGCAACACGACTTCAGATAAATTGTATTGACAACAGATGGATTGAATGCAGAAAAAATTGGATAACTGCGTCAGTAGCTGGAATAATTTGTAAAAGACGGACAAATACTGTTGCACCGTTATTGCGCCAGCTGCTTTATTCAAAAAACCACTAGACTAAAGCAAAGAAATATGGGCAAATGTTCGAACAAACAGCTATACCGGATATTGAGAAAAAGATGAACTGCAGAGTGCATCCTACAGGACTTTTTGTTCATATTAAATATGGATATTTTGCAGCCAGTCCTGATGGAATAGCCACTTTATTGTCTGGTGATACGGCGGTTTTGGAAGTGAAATGTCCTTTCAGTGCCAAAAGTTTAAATATAGAAGAATGGAGGCTATCCCAAAAAAATATTTGTCTTGAAAACAAAAATAATAGCACATTACAGCTTAAAAGGTCACATAATTATTTCTTACCAAATACAAATGCAATTAGAGTGTTGTAACATAGATTCTGGCTATTTTGTTATTTTTTTCGGCAAAGGCGATCCGTTTATTGAGAAAATCAATCGTGACAAAGAATTCTGGCAGAAAAAAATGATACCAAAATTACAAAAGTTTTATCTTGAAGCAATATTGCCAGAAATAGTCGACGCAAGATTACCGAGAAATATGGAAATACGAGAACCGTTTTTATAAAAAGAATTTGAACAGTATTAACACTCACGACAGACAAATAATTTCAACTATACGAATTAAATAAAAAAAAAATAATAAAAAAACCAAGTAGATAATTGCGAATACTACACTGACTTTCCTTGACGATAGATAAAACTTCAAATAGGGATAAATCGTTTTAATAGACAGTAATAATTAACAAAAAATACTGGATATTTCTGTCAAATTTACAGTGACTGTCATCAGCAGAAACACTCACATCTATTAAAAGGATTTATCCCTATTTGAACATTTATCTTTCGTTTTTAACTGAAGTTTGTTCAAGAGAAATTAAGGAGCAACGTTAAAACTTATTACAACGGACAGAAATTCAACGTACACGAAGGGGGGTCGACCCCTCATCAACACCTCGTTCTTCACCCTAAAGTTTTTTAGCAATTTAAAAAAAAATATTTTTATTGTTCTAATTAAATGACCCTTGTGTTTCATGAGTCACTATTAACTTTATAATTAAAATTTCTAATTAAATGGCCCTTGTGTTTCATGAGTCGTTATTAACTTTAGCGTAAGAGCGAGATGATGACGAGAGGGAAACCCCCACATATACGTAATCATTTCTGTTCCTTTTAAGCTTTATTGCTGCTGCTTACTTTCAGTTAAAAAATAATTTTTTTATAGTTTAATTTCTGGTGGTTTTTGAAATAGTGCCAAGAAATCCAGCTCCACCTCCACAGAAAAATTCCCCCGTCCCACAGATAGATCCTCTAGACAATTCAATCGTGGTGAAAAATTTACCCCGGACAATTGCCCTTAACATCTCCATTCTTAAAATTTACTCGACAAAGGGAAAGCAAGACAATAAAAAGAATTTCGCATAGGAATTTTGGCAAATTTCCCCAGTATAAAATTTCCTCAGAAAATTAAGCCTTGCAATTTGTACTTAGCATTAGAAGCTTATAAAATAAGTCTCTGTAGTTAATTTTCGACCTAATTCATGATGTTTTTAACTTTTTTTCCATGACATTTCAAGGAAAATTTCAATATTTCTGCGGATTCCGATTTGATCATCGATTTATTTAAACTAAAGTTTGTTGTATGGGTGCTAGACTAAGTATTAACTTAGTTGCATCTTTCTTCTGCATTTATTTTTTGGGGTCATTGTCTTTTTTTGTAATACAGACAAATTGTTCAAGTTTGTACACTTCTTTTTATTTGTGCTTTTACGGCCTTTGCAAGCTACTTTTTTGCGATCATAAGAACTTTTGATGTTATGGAACAACATTTTAAAATGATTTATTTCGGTTTACGAGTGTTGAACGATTAGCCTATTTTCATCATTTGTGTTTGTTGAATAACAGCTTAATAAAGGTATGTTTCATGAAAAACTGTTGTAATTTGTATTAGTAAATCTGATGTGCATGTTTAATGTATCGTATGTCATAATTAGGTAAAATCGTTTTATGGCAAAAATTTATAGTTTACTCAGTTTTTTTTATAATTTTTTTTTCATAGTGCTACTTTTTTTAGTTGTGTTAGAAGATTTTCATCCGATTTCTAATGGATAGGTAATCTATTAAAATTGAATTTTTTGTAGGTTGAATGCAAAATTGTGCTCTCAGTTTCGATAATCCAACTTTCTTGTGCATTTTTTCTTTTTTTTGCACGCGCATTTTTTTGTGTTGCAGATCCATTTTTCAAGATTCTGCTCTAGGTATTATCTATATTTTTAATAAATATAAGCCCTTTTTCTTAGTTCATATCAGATTTGTTTTCATTCTTTTAGAAACCATGTATTTTAAGTCACTTGTTTAAGTTCACGGGGTCGAACTATAAGACTGGTTTTTGAAATGAGTTGTGGTTTATAATGGGATGCTTCAGAAAAAGCTGTAGTAAAGTTTTTCTTAATCAGCCTTATGTGCTGGTACACCCTCCAGAGGAGATAGGCAGACAATACTTTCAATATGATCTTATTCCTATAAATAAAAACCTGATTCCATATCATCATGTGGTGAAAACTATTTTTTCAAAACAAATTTCAAAAAAATACTCTAATCAAAGACAAATTTATACAGATGAATCTGTACATGGAAAGAGAGGTGGAACAGCTTCATGCATTCCATCCCTGGACCTTAATCTTTATATTCTCCTTCCATTGGGATCCTCTGTTTTGTCTGCTGAATTGTGTACCATCCACCTTGCCCTAGATCATTTATAGATTATTGTTTAGAGTCTGAAAGTATTCTCTCTTTAACTGACTCCCAATCTGCAATACATTGGCTCTCAAGTTTAAACAGAATTGTTGATGATAAGGGCACACTTCTTGTTGCGATCCCACAAGAAGCGTGATTTTTGTATCTTGACCAAGCTCCCTCCCCTCCTTTTTCATTGATTAAAATTTTTTTTAGTGTCATATCGGGAAAATCTAAATAATGATTTTTACAAAGTCTAAGAATTTAGGGCATTTGTGCATAATATGGTACCCACAAAAGAAGTCAAGTTTGGTTAATGCTAATAAAAAAAAAAATAGGATGAATATAGAATAGTTGAGAAACAAATTTGAGCTATATTTTCGCCCGTTGGGGGGTGGGTGGGGGGTAGAACATAGCATATATTAGACACGTAACCTAACCAAGGTACCTCCCCCCCCCCCTAAACCCAAAAAAACAACAGTTTAAATACTGTAAACGCAATGGAAACCACGCTTTGCATTCCGTTTCTCTATTGTAAATACCCGTTTGTCGGGTTTCGTTTCTGGTTTCCTTGATACAGTTACAGCGGTGGGTACCAGATAGTGCACAAATACCGAATTTAGCTACAGAAATAGGGTAGGCCTACCATAGAGGCAGGCAAATGAAAAAAAAATATTTGTTTGTGGTTTGAGGACTTCTTTATTCGAGTTTTGTATTTTATGTTTCAGCAATGGTAACATAGGGGCTAGATCAAAATTATATATGGAAGCTTTATTACCCTATATTCTGGACGGAAGAAGACCACATAATATGGCAATCCGAGAGCCATTTCTAAACGAGTTGACGGGTAAATAAAACTGCATACATGGCTTCAAAGATAATGTATTTCGGAATTAGTGTTTATTTAGGCTACTGCGTACACTAAAAAAAGTCTCAAATGCTGAAAACGAATGCATTTATACATATGTATGTTATTACTATATACTGGAAATAAATTTATACTTCTTAGCTGTCCTTGTCATTGAAATTATCCTGTCTAGATTATGCTAAAACCGTGGTTGGAGTTTCTTCAAAAAAAAAAAAAAATTCATCTATTTTGAAGGTCAGCCTGGGCCAAAAGATAATAGGAGATCCCCATCTTTATGAATTTTCTAAGCCCTTCATGCACAGAACGATGCACGATTTCGTAAGGAGTACAATTGCTTCTGTCATGAAAGAAGAAAATACAGACCAGGACTTAGTCAAGGCTCAAAAAGTAATTGTGGTGCTTAGAAGTACCGCAAATTACCAAAATCTGCGAGCCATTTCTTAACCGGTCGAAGTCAGGGGCATAATTTGCTATGGGACAGGAGCGGCAACTGGTCCCTCTACACCCAATTCTCCCCCTCCCCCTTAGACTTCAGTTTACCCGCCCAGCTGAAATTTAGTTTCTGCAAAAAATCTTGTCACTAAGATAAGCCTGCAAAATACAAGTATCCAGAGAAACAGGCAGTTTTCTTTAGTATATTTTTGTCTTTACGGTAATATATAGATCATTTCTCAGTTTTCACTGTCATTTTCATTTGATTTGGGAAGATTGGCTCCAAATTTTCCACCCCCCTCCCCAGGATTTTGACAAGATTACGCCACTGATTGAGGGGCAAATAAAATTGATTGCATGACTTCTAACCAAGACAGTATCTGTTTGGTTTTCTTTTTTTTTTTGGGGGGGGGGGACAAAAAACATCAAAATTTGTTATATATATTTTGGTTGAGTCTTTAAGAGTCTGACAAAAATTCCAGAGGGGTTAAACCACCTCTCAATAGGGCCTTGCTTCTGAGAAAATGTTTCAGTTTTTAACGAGTTGGGCAAACCCAATGAAAAATCAAGTTTCGAATTAGGTTTTTAACGAAAGTTTATTTTAGCTACTCAAGTATTTATTGTGTCAGCTAATTCCCTCCTCAGACAGTTCCCCCTCAGAAAATTTCTCCCCGCGTATAAAATTTTCCTCAATCAAAATAACCTCATTTCTTAAAATTACCAGTTTATTTAAAATCACCTCTGACTCATTCATTTTATTTTCCTCCGTCAAGGTACAAGGCCTTTTGCATAGAAACATTTACTCCAATCTATTCATTTGAAAACTTCAACCAATTCTTACTCCCTTCTTACTAGTCAAACCACACATTCTTGATGACAACTAGTCATCTGTAAGAGTTTGCTAAATGTTAGATTCTTGCTAAAATGTTACAGATTCTTGCCACTAGATTAAGTAATGTGTATGCTTTTTAATTTTCTGGAAAAATAAATTCAGAATCGGTAACCCGGAAATTATTCAGCGAAGTAACGACCCTTAACAGAGAGACATGAAAACACTGCCTTAATAAATGTACGTCATTCCTTTTAAAACCCGTTAATTTTCGAAGCCACCTATTATCCAAGTTGAATTGTATGCTTTTTGTGCGTCGACACCGATCACCCCTTAAATCACAACTAAAATCACCTACGATCAAACACGGGATTTTCTGTTTAAGGACATCACGAAGGCATGGGCTAAGTTTACTAACAGTCAATGCAAAATCTCTCTCCGAAGTTTCATCTTTGTAATCTGTGGGTAAATACACATTTATTACTACGCACTTTCCTACTCACACAGCTAAACAATTATCACTAGAAAAGAAAACACAAGAATTGAGTTTCGATGCTACATAAGAAGCAATACCACCAGAAGCTCTGCCTTCTTTAGTACTACGTTTAGCTGGAACTGAGTTTTTTTTAAAGTTAGCACTAATGTTCAGTAAACCAAGGATGTGGTTAGTCAGGAAATGTGTCATGTAAACACAGAATATTATGATTCTAAAGCATATTCTCAAGAAGAGGTCTTTTGTTAACAAAAACACCATTAATACTCCGGTATATCAGACTATGTGATATCTAGGATTGATCAGTCATGGCCTAGCAGAGGTCGACTTCTGTTTAGCAAGCGGGGCAATTTTCACTGTAGCATGTGTGACCACTTTTCCTACATACTAGCCTACACAAAACATTGCACCAGTATGTGGATTAGATTTGCTGGACGCGTGATCAGCTGCTCCATACCAACCACAGATGGCGATTCTATTACAATTGGCTGCAAGATGGCCTTCGTCGTGACAAGAGAAGCATTTTCTTGGCAAAAACATGTGTTCATCAGCAGGAAGAACTTCGCAATCAGTTGTGACTACGTGTTTGAGGAAGGAGTCTAAGTCAGCACGGGTATCGAAGTAAACATTGTAAAAACGTAAGTTTTCGATCCTGACTGCTTTGCTGGCTCTGGGAATAAGCTGCAACACATCTTGTTCTTCAATTTCTATGGGAATTCTCTTCATTACCGCACTAAAGTTTGGAGTCGTTAGTGACACATTTATCGTGGTTGCTTGCCTTTTATGTGGTCAACGATAGCTTCAGCAGTATCTGTAGACTTCGGTATAACTTTCCTGTCGTCTTTACTCTTATGTAGTTCACTGATTTGAGAAGGATTTTAACACATCGAATCGACAAAGGACTTACGAGCACTGGGGGTGTAGAGTGATCCAGGTAAGTTCCTGAGTGCAACTGCATAAGAGCTTCGGATTCCCATGCATTGAATTTTGAGGGCCAGGAAATAAGTTTGTTATTGTTTGATTCGATTAAACAATTAGTTTTCCGGCCTAGCTCGTTTACTTTCACAGCCAGAGTAGCCACTACTGCATCGCTTAAAGTGGGAAAAGAGCACGGATTCTCAATAACAAAGTTTGGCTTTGTTTTCTTTTCTTCATCCCGAGCATGTAACCATTTACAAATTTCTGTAACATTGTCTTCGCATGTCATATATCTGACGAACCTGCTCGTAAACTGGAATTTATCGTTCAACATTTCTTTCCTTTAATTATGTCGGTCTTTACTGAAGAAGCTTGTTGTTTTACCAACAATTAACGCAATCTTCGCACCCTTTGTCATTGCTCGATGCATAAAGTTCAGAAGAGGCATTAATATTAATCCCGTCATGGTAACAAAAACTTATCTAACTGGATTTATCACCTGGCGATCAAAATACAAATTAGTGTCATAGTCAGTCTAATTTCACTAGGTAAAATAAGTTCATAAAATACTTACCAAACAGCGTCTTAATATCCAGAAAAGAGCTATTTTTGTGTTCATCCGCACTGAATAAAAGCTAGTTATCAGTATTGGAAGTGTTTCATCTTAATTCATCTTCAATGCTAGTGACTTGCACGCTTTAGCGGATGATTAGGGCTCTTACAACTACTACTATTACCACTGCTACTTCTAAGATCTCACTGCACCACCAAGCCACTTGAGGCAAACCCAGCTACGTACCCTCCTCCCCCAGCCTATTCAAAGCTTCCTTCTTTACACCCTCTGAAGAATTTCTTATTTTCCTTAGATCTTTCCCTACGACACAATCCCACCCTATTCAGGTACGACCTGCTTTTTATTTGGCCTTAGAGGGTTGGCAAACAGGGACGATCTTTGGTAATCTGTCATCCTTCATCCACAGAACGTGTCCTAGCCATCTCAATCTTTCTCTCAATATAGCCATAAAAAGCGTGATTGAAACACACTTTTTACTTTCGAATGTTTGAGATATGGTCAGTCAGTTGGGTACCTAGAACAATTTTTAAGCAATTTATACGGAAAACATCTAGCAAATACTCTTTCGTCTGTAGGAGCACCCCCGCTTCAGAACAATGCTCGATCACTGTCATCACTGTGCCTATCAATATTCTAATCTTGGTTCGCAGGCTTATCTTCCTATTCTTCTAAACTTTTTTCAACTGTAACAAAAAATACCCTAGGCTTTGGCTATTCTACTTTTAACATCTTCACTGCACCTAACGTCTTTCCTAGTAATAATACCTAGGTAAGTGTAGCTGGCACCTGATCAATCTTCTATCTTTATCACCTCTTCGCCTTTAATTATTCCCATTTCTAGCCTTCTTAAAATTAATTTTCAAAACTAATCTTGCACCTCCAATTCATTCATTTTTCTAATATTTCATTTAGGATGCTCAATCATCTGAATAACCTAACTCTAAGAGAGTTTCTACTTCTCCAGTTTATTCCGTGTTCTCCCATTGCCTTTGTTGCGCTCCTTAGGGCACAATCCATCAGAATGATAAGTATAAGTGGTGATAGTTCGCAGCCCTACTTAACTCCTGATTCAATACGAAACCAGCAACTAACCTTATTTCCTACCTTAGCCGCAGTAATACTATTCTCGTGTATAACAGTAATCACTTTAATGTATTTATGCCAGTATAATAGGCCTACTTTATTACGCAGCGATCTGGCTGCATCTTCCAGAACTTCAGCAATTGTATCCATGGCTTCCACTTCATGCCTCTTTAGTTCATATTTTAATGCTTTCCCCACTTTCTGTATATTCTTTTTATTTTCATATGATCTATCACTAAGAAATTGGTTGTTCCTCCTCTCTATTAGACATAAATCATCTTCCCTAAATTTTATTACTGTGCTTCTAACTTCCTTCCCTAAGACACCATTAATTCAATTCAATTCAATTCAATTTATTCGAATAAAAACATAACACAAACATTAATAACAATAAAGATCCTAGAAGATAACATTAGCGACTTCATATATATTATTTTCCTAAAATTATTTCATTCATTTTCTATATTGTCATGTCAAATTTTAGACTCCAATTTAGTCTTCAACTGTACTTGTAAAGTTTCTCTCAAATTATCATTATGGAGTCTACCAACGTCATATATTCCCGAAAGGTAGTTATCCTCCCTAAATTTCAGCTTTAAATGAACCCTAAATACTACTAGATGGTGAACTTTACTGGTAACATCAATAAAAGCACTCCTATTTACCCTAGCGTCTTGCATCGATCCTGCCATTCATCAGTTTACAATAAGATAACCAATGAGCTCGATCAATAATATCGATCAGCTGTCTGTCCATCATGTCAATACAATGTTAACTTTTTGGTAATTTTATGACCAAATACTCTATGGTTATAACTAGATTGATTTACTTTCAAAATTGTAGCAGTCTGGTAACGATTACCATTTTCTTTTCCTAGACCAAATTTACCTGGATTAGGACACTATATATCCCGATTTCTAGTGACCTGGGCATTAAGAGCTCCTGATAAAACACGGTATTTAGAAACATATTTCGGCTACATATTTGCACATTAGGGGGGTGGAAGTAAAACAGAGTATATATTAAATACGTAAAAACTAAAGTTTAAAAATAGCTCCCAGAGTGAGAAACCTCTGAATACTTATTTATACAGCATCAAATAGCATCAGATCTTTGCTTTTGTTGAGAGGATGCCTCGCATGTCTTACAGATAATAGAACAGATGATCTCATACCCAGTTTTTTTCTTCTTTTATTTTTAATTTGGCAACCGCTACTGCACAAAATTGTAGAAGTTCATTTTGAGGTCTTTTCAACAAAAATGGATTTGCGGGTTTTATTTTATATGTTTTTAAGATAATTATGCTATGTAAATTCTTCTTTTCCCCTTTTTTAAGCATTTCTCAACGCAACTAAAAAAAAAAAGGAAAACTCAAATAAAATTCTCAAGTTTGGACAAACTTGCTTTCTGCAAGGAGGTATTAAGTGGGGGTATTTTTCGCGGGGGATTTGTTCCAGGGGGCATTTTTCAGGGGGAGGGGGTGTTATCCTTGGGGCTATTTTGCACGGGAGGGGATTTTCCGAGGGATATTATCTGGGTGTGTGCGTGTATGTGGGTATTTAACAGGGGATAAACGCCTAGAACCATTTAATATAATACACTCTGTGTGGACCCTCTCAACTCCGTGGCAAACGACATACCACGGCATGACATAGCATGTTTTCTAGGAGACTTTAACGCGAAAGTAGGGAACGACCGATCCTTTTCCCCTGAGGTTCTCGGCGAGCATAGCCTGGGCCAGCGAAACAAAAACAGAGAACTACTTATTAATGTCGCACTTCTTAATAACCAAGTAACTGTAGGTGCCCTATTTTCTCATTGGGATGTACACATAGATTCTTAGACATATCCAAGAGGCTGCACTAAAAATAGAATTTACCAGTGTCTTCGGAAATATACGTGAAGACTAAGTCTGCTCTGTATTTGGGGATATAGAAGATCTGACGTTAGTTCAGATCATAATCTAATGACAGCAAAAACCTACCTTAACCTGAAGAGAAAGACAAACGTAAAACACGCCCCATTAAATCCAGTCTTTAACTTGGATAAACTCAGGGTGAGAGAATTAAACAAATCCGTTAAACTAGAAATGCGTACTAGATTTGAAATCTTGTGTTTGCCAGATGATGCTGATAGCAATCAATACTGGGAAAGCATAAAGTTGTGCTTTCACAATGCCTCGAAAGCCACTATTGGGTACCGCAAGAGCCCAAAGGACCAATGGCTATCTGACCAAACATGGGAACTCATAGAGACAAGAAAAAAAGTAAAAGCATCACTTATCGAAAGACAAACCTCCGACCGACAGATCCTCAGAAATGATGAATGCAGAGCCGCGAATAAAGCGGTAAAGAAGAGTGCTAGAAAAGACCAGAGAAACCTGCTGGAGCGAAAGCAGCGCAGGCAGAAGGGGCAGCGAAGAGAGGTGACTCAAGAGCAGTCTATAAAATCACTAATGAGATTATTGGAAAGAAATCCTCTATTCAACATGGACCAGTAACAGACCCCGCGGACATCCTGATAACACAGCAGTCTGACGTAAACGAAGTTTGGGCCAGTCACTTCGAGAAGCTGTTGAATAGACCTCCACCAGAGGATCCCCCAGAGATCCCAGCAACAACACTGTTTTCCTTAGATATCAGCACGGATCCGCCGTCATCCACTTAAATTATAGCAGCAGCAAAGAAGCTTAAAATTAGGAAGTCACCTGGCGAAGACAGGATATCCGCGGAAATGATCAAAGCGACTGTTATGACCTGCATCAAGTTCTGGACAGCGTTGTTCACAGTAACCTGGACGACCGCCAAAGTACCTTCGGATAGGAAACGCAGACCGCTTGTGAGGATCTTTAAGAAAGGCGATACGTCCCTCCCAGGCAACTTGTGAGGAATCTACATGCTTTCCATTCATAGCAAGTTGCTGACGCACATTTCACTGCAGAGAATCAGCTCGCAGCTCGACAGACACCTTTACGACGAGCAACATGAATTCAGACCGAACTGTTCATGTGCAGACTTGATATTTACCCTACGGCTACTGACGAAAGAAAGCAGAGAATGGCGCTCCAAAATCTATATGATATTCATCAATTTTGAGAAGGCATTTGACTCAGTATACCGCCAAAGTCTGTGGAAGATCCTACTGCATTACGGAATCCCTGAAAAGATAGTTTCACTGATTGTTGCGTTTTATGAAGATAGCGAGTGCTGTGTATAGACACCAGATGGCCAAACCCGTTTCTTCCGCATTATGTCAGGAGTTAGGCAAGGTTGCGTCTTGTCACCGCTACTTTTCGTAATTGTCATTGATTACATACTGCGAAGTACAAGCACAGACGGAATCCAGCTAAATCCAGAAACACGCCTCAGTGATGTAGACTTCGCTGACAACATCGCCGTCCTAGAATTATGCAAGCAAAGACTCCAAGAACTCCTTGACAAAGTGAGGGAGAGAGGCGGCCATGTCGGCCTAAAAATAAATAATGAGAAAACAAAATGCATGGCTACCACAGATTCACCCCTGAGCATCACTTGCGGAGACCAATGTATATATATATATATATATATAATATATATATATATGTTATAGTAAATCGAAGACTGGCAGGATCAATACAAGATACTAGGGTATATAGGAATGCTGTTATTGATGTTAAAAGTAAAGATGACCATCTAGTAGTGTCAAGGGTTAATTTAAAGCTGAAATATCGGAAGGGTAATTACCTCCCGGGAAGTTATGATGCTAGTAGACTCCAGGATGAGAATTTGAGAGAAACTTTCCAGGAACAGTTGAATACTAAAATTGAGAGTTTAAAATTTGATAATGTGGAAGATGGTTGGAATAATTTTAGAAAAATAATTTGTGAAGTTGCTGAAGGTGTATTAGGGAAGAAAGCGAGAACTGCAGCTAAGAATATTAGTGAAAAAGCTTTAAGTTTAATAGAAAGGAGAAAGGACTTGTACAAGAATTATCTGAGTGATAGATCACATGAAAACAAAAGAAATGTAAAGAAAGTGGAGAAAGCATTGAAATATGAACTAAGGAGGTGTGAAGTGGAGGCCATGGATAAAATTGCCGAGGATTTAGAAGATGCAGCTAGACGGCATAATAGTAAAATATTGTACTGGCACGTTAACAAATTGAGAGGTAGTAGTCAATCCGGACTTGTCCCAGTTAAAGATAGGAATGGGGTGGCAATTAGCGATAAGACAAAAGCTAAAGCGAGATGGGCCGAACATTTTGAGAATTTGCTTAACCGAGATAGAGTTGCAGGAAAAAATATAGAGGAAAATGAAAAAGTTTGTGATACCTTGGATGTGAAGGAGGATTTGTTTTGTGAGGAGGAATTAGAAACAGTACTAAAAGGATTAAAGAATAATAAGGCTCCAGGTGCTGATAGGGTAGTAAATGAGTTTCTTAAATATGGTGGCTCTTAGGTTAGAAATAAGTTATTGGAGATTATGAATATGATTTTTGAAAAAGGGGAAGTACCAAACGCTTTTAGGAAAACCCTAATTCAACGACTGTTTAAAAAAGGTGATAAGAGTAACTGTGGTGAATATTGAGGCATTAGTCTGGTCTCTATAGGTAGCAAATTACTTAGTAATATTATAATTTTTAGACTGAGATAGGCTGTAGAAAAATTTATAAGAGAAGAACAGTGCAGTTTTAGAAAAGGTAGAGGATGTGTTGACCAAATTTTCACTCTTAGTTTAATAATTGAGAAATGCCTAAGTTTTCAAACACCTTTGGTCCTCAGTTTGATAGATTACGAGCAAGCGTTCGATTCTGTTGATAGAGGAGCTTTAGTAAAGGTTTTATCCTTGTATGGTATACCAGACAAATACATTAAAGTGATTAGTGCTATGTACGAGAATAACACTGCTGCGGTTAAGGTAGGAAATGAGGTTAGCAGCTGGTTTTGTATTAAATCAAGAGTTAAGCAGGATTGTGTTCTATCCCCCTTTATATGGATTATTTTGATGGACTTTGTTTTAAGGAGCACAGGAAAGGCAATGGGAGACCACGGAATCAAATGGGGAGGAAAAAGTCTCCTGGACTTGGATTATGCTGATGATTTAAGCATCCTAGATGAAAGTGTGAGCAAAATGAATGAAGTTTTAGAGGTTTTGCGAGTTCAGGGTGCTAGTATTGGTTTGAAAATTAATGTTAGGAAGACCAAGTCACTAAGGCTAGGAATAAGTGAAGATGAAAAGGTGACGTTGGGTAATGAAAAGATTGATCCGGTGGGCAGTTTCACTTACCTTGGTAGTATTATTAGTAAAAGATGGTGGGAGCAGTGAAGATGTTAAAAATAGAATAGCCAAGTCTCAGGGTGTTTTTTCACAGTTAAAAAAAGTCTGGAAGAATAGGAAGATTAGTCTGCAAACCAAGATTAGAATATTAGAAGCTACAGTGATGACAGTGGTCAAATATGGCTCTGAAGCATGGACGCTCCGAAAAGCGGATGAAGATTTGCTAGATGTTTTCCAGAGAAATTGCTTAAGGATTGTTCTGGGTACCCGGCTGACTGACCGTATTTCAAACAATAGGCTATACGAAAAATGTGGTTCAATACCGCTTTCTAGGTCTATAATGAAAGAAAGGTTGAGGTGGTTAGGGCATGTTGTTCGGATGAAGGATGACAGATTGCCGAAGATTGTTCTTTTCGGCCAACCATCTAGGGCTAAACGGAAAGCAGGTCGTCCCCGTCTGGGTTGGGAGGACGTCATAAAGAAAGATTTAAAGGAAATGGAAACTTCGTGGGCGGATGTAAAAGGGAGGCTTTGAATGGATTGGGGTGGAGGTGGAGCGTGCGTAGCTGTGTTGGCCTCAGGCGGCTTGGTGCTGCGATGAGTTGTTAGTAGTAGTAGTAGTAGTAGTAGTAGTATATATATATATATATATATATATATATATATATATATATATATATATATATATATATATATATATATATATATATATATATATATATATATATATATATATATATATATATATATATATATATATATATATGAACCTGTAGGTTTCCAGAATTTTCATTCATACTATGAAAACGAAAGAAAAGAGGAAAAGAGAAGAAAAAGAAGAAAAAAGGAAAACAGACTGTGAAAAGCATATTGATTATCCTCCTATAGTAAAAATCGATGCTTGATGGTGCAATTTTTTTTGAGCATTTAGTAAAAACAGATACGATCTAGTAATTTTTTTCTCTCTGATTTCGTTAATTCTTCCAGGTCAGGGTGGCAACCCTGAAGCTGTGTAGTTTTGTGGGAAGTTAATTTTCTCGCAGCTCACAGCTTGCTAAAGTTCCCATTTAGGTGAACATTATATACATCCCCTTTGATGAAAGGTGTATTCACGGTTGTCAGGTTTTCGGTAACGTATTGCCAAAACCGGCGTAATCATTAGTCCAAACATAGCGAACCCTATTATAAATTTATTATAGCTCTGTTATGGGTAAAACGAGGGAGTAATACAATCGGCTTATCAGATAACCTACACATAAGTATAGGTCAAAAGAAAAATAGAGCTCTGTGAACGAACAACAATAACGACCTGGGTTGCCATCACTAATGATTTATCACCAGATCTGGTGATTTTTCATCCTCGTGGTGATTTTCTTATATGTTTGGTGATTTTTATTTAAGTTGATGATTTTCTGCATAAGTGGTTGACATTCCATGCATGATTGGTTTCCACTGTCTTACTGAGGTGAAATAATCAATGACTTTCACATTTTATGTCTTGTTTTTATTCCCTGTTTCTAAAGAATGAATTTATTTTGAGCTTTTCTGTATCCTTTTAGCATTGCAATCGGCTTCCCCGTAGTTACAAATTTTAATTTATAAATACATGTGTTTCCCATGTGGGCCATGTGTGCTATAAATGGATTGAGGCTCAGAAACGAAAAAAAACCAACAATTTCTCAGGTAAAGAAAGCAAGTCCCACATGAACATAGATTCAGCAGCCTAGGATAGGTTTTTTTTTTCAAGGGACTTACCAGTCTCAGGGAAAGGAAAGAAAGGATACTAGGTTTTGAATGCAACAAATATTTTGTTTTTAGATTCTTGAACAAACTAAACAGAGAAATTGTCATGATTTTTTTCTGGTTCTTTAGGCTTTTGTCAAACCTACTTGTCTATGACACAAACAGAAACGTGCATAGTTCACCCTTACCAGGACTGAGATTAGGCTTAGTCTAACTAGGTTTCTGATGGGAGTTTGCTCAGAAATTAATCTTTAGCATTAAAGTAAATGGACTCTTGAGAGAGAAGTTTAAAAGCAAAGTTTTTATTTGATTTTCTGATGTGCAGAATGTTGACATGGGACAAGCCTCACTATAAATGTTTCATAGTTGATGCATTAAATTTAGTTTTGATATTCCTGCTTTGGTCTATTATATTCGTACTATGGATTTGATTCAAATCATCCATATTCCCTGTGCAGCTTGCTGGACTTTGGGTTGAAGTAAATTCAGTATAGGTGTCTTGTTTTATCATTCCTACAATTAGTGTTGGCAAGTAATCTTGAGAAAAAGAGTGGAAATATGCTTTATTCGTTTCTTTCAAGCTCTTTTTCACTTTTGTTTCTGGCCAGTTATATTGCATTACCATTTTGTGCTTTGTATTCACAGTAGAATTCGATTTGAGGATGAAAAAGGATTATTGTGGTTATTCTTTTGAATTGAAACCTGGAAAAAAAAGAATATATTTTGCAAAGTAAAGACAAAGGAAAGTAAAATATTAGTTAAATAAATAAAAAGGTTGGCTATGTCCAGAAACAGCATTTTAGGGTTACAATTTCAGTTTTGACTAGAATTCCAGTTTTGGTATGAATTCTCTTCCTTCCTGAGCAGTAGCCTTTGAAAAACATAACGTCTTAACTCATGGCACCGAACGCGTCTTTTTGGTGTGAAGCCTATCATCATTGCCCATCGTTTTGGTGATTTTGGCGAAATACTGGTGATTTTTGGTGATTTTCTTGGTGAAAAACTGTTTGGTGAAATACTGGTGATTTTTGGTGATTTTCTGGGTGAAAAATTGGTGATTTTTGGTGATTTTCTTGTTGAAAAACTGGTGATTATTATTTTGTTGTGGTGGCAACCCTGATAACAACCCCTTCCACGTACGCTGTCGTAATATTGTCCTGTGCTTCACTGAAAGCAAATATTATATAAAGGCAAATTGTCCTTTATATACTCGGTTTATTGCATGCATATCATGATCTTATTGAATAACAGTGTTATGTAAGCTTAAGATAATACCTAGTAACAAACAGAAAATTCACCTCTGCACTGTTTTGTTCCAAGCTTTTAGTATATCACTGGCAAATTTACCGGATAAACATGCTCATGGACGATAATTGATAATAGGTGCTGCCCATTAAGTGGCTGTTTTTTCTAGCAGCGAGAGAACAACCGTAATCCCATTTTTTTGCTTTCAGTAAAGCGCTAGTAAATTCCACCTGAAAAATATTTCTATGCTTCCCAATAACAAATATTAAATGTAAACAGTGGGCAAACTTCATAACTTACTGTCTTTTCCTCACGGGGGTAATGTGGCAAATCTTATAACTTTGTTTATTTTCCCCATGTGGGAGTGTCTGGGGTCATGTCATCCCCAAAGACATGGTTACTGGACCATTTGACTATGCTAAACAAAATGACCATTTCAAAATTTTGGTTGTACAATCTTGGGAAAAAGAAGAGTGGTTGCCCTCCATTCTTTTTTGTTACTTGAAAATAACAATAGAACTTTCAATTCCCGTTCCCGATCTCCTTGGAAAATTGATTCGATATGATAACCCTTGGGAAAAAAATAAACAAACAAATGCGCAACTGCGTTATTTATTTTAGCATAAAATACAATCCAAATTTTTTTCAGAAGGAAGTTTGAAACCTTTACCTTTTTAGATCGTTTTAGTGGGCAGAAATGTCAATATGCCGGTTGAGGAAAAAGAACTATGTTGCCAATTTCGAAGCCGGGCCCTACTTGGCAGGTGGTAGGCTTGTATGTATTGATTCTTGTTTTAAGTAGCAAGCTCAAAATAAGTCTGTTTTGTCCGGGTACTCGGGAAAATGGAGGAATCTCTAGGGAACCCTTAGAACTTTGAAAGGTTTTGTCATCTAACATCATAATTCTTTGTTTTTCACTCCATTTTTTATACGTTCTGATGCTCGCTTTCTCGCAATTGCCGGTAATTCTCATTGCCACTTATCTTTTTATCGCATATTCCCTTGTTCTTGCTGTGGCATATCTCTTAGCTGCATATTTCTTTGATCTTCACTTTTGTTTTAGAGTAGTATTAATTCTTGCTGCCGCTAATCTTCGAACCGTATCTTCCTTTGTTCTTCACTTTTAGTTTTGACTCATTGTATGTGCTGCTGGCAGAAGTATTCTCACTGTATATACTTGTTCTTCATTTTTGTTTATCATTACCTTCGACATTTTTTAATACCTTTTACCTTAGCTACTCGGATTGGTCTTGTCACTTTTGATGGTCTAGGTTGTTCAATTGTCCTCTAGGCATAATAAAACTACTTCAAAGGCCTTTTGTAAGTAGACTAATTAGACTTTGTATTTTATACTTAGCTATGTTAACTATGTTCCTTTTGCAATGTCGCATGCGTCATAGATATAGAAACGATATGTTTACTCTTGGAGAGGGGGAAGAATGATGAAATTTATTCTTTTTAAATGTATTCGTAAATTTGACATCAATCATACTTTTTTTCTTGTCAATCATTTATTACCTGAGTAATTTTGCCTGCATCATAGACACTAAGAACGATAAAATCACTACTGAGGCCAATATGACGTTTGCATGCTTCTTGAATGAACTCATGAATATGACATCACTGACATGAATATTTTTCCAAAATTAAGGTTCTTAACGAGTTTTCTTAAACTTCTGATCTATATAGATCGTTTTTTAAGGCCAGAAAAATACCATGATGCCAATTTTCTACCAAAAGAATGTGGAGCCATTTTCGAGAAACAATACGTATATATACTAACTTTATATGTGAGTAATAATTTTGTATGTATGTATCTATTTATGTATGTATGTATGTATGTATATTCTCGAAAATGGCTCCGTATTTTTTCGGAAAAATTGGTATCTTGGGAAATTTTCGCATAAAAACACGATATAGATAGGTGAATAGTCTGAGAAAAATCGTTAAGAGCCTTAATTTTGGTTTTTGCAAATGACGTGATGTACTCTGTTATTACGTCATATAAGCATTTCTTGTGACATCATATATGGCATCATATAAGTGTTTCGAGGCATGTTTTTTAAGTAAGGACCGTTTTACGATTTCGCCGCCACAGTGCTACGGTCGCCGTTCTGCGCATGCACGCTGGTTACCTACATCTCTTGTATACGCACTGACGCCATTACAGTCTGATTTTTAATTGTATACGTTGTTTACTGAGTGTTTAAGATGCCTCCGACAATCGTGAGTTCCGCCGATTGTGAAGTACGGGCGGTTATACGATTTCCTAGTGCTAAAGGCGTAAAACCGATCGATATTCATCATGAGATCTTTGAAGTTTACGGACAAAACATTATGAGTGATGGAATGGTAAGGAAATGGGTGAGAATCAAAACAACAATCCATGGAATGGCGACATTCATCATCACCCAAAAAAGTGAAATTTAAGCAAACAATTTCTGCCCGGGAAATTTCACTTTTTTGGGTGATGATGAATGTTGCCATTCCATGGATTGTTGTTTTGATTCTCACCCATTTCCTTACCATTCCATCACTCATAATGTTTTGTCCGTAAACTTCACAGATCTCACGATGAATATCGATCGGTTTTACGCCTTTAGCACTAAGAAATCGTATAAGACAAGCCTAGAAAAAACAAACGAAACAACTTGAAAATGTTAGCGATGATTATTAGGTGTTGGATTTTGAAATAAGTAAGGTTATCAATGTCTTCCATACCTTTGAAAACCAAAAACCTGCTTGACTAGATAATTCGTTGGAAGAAAAAGAAGCTATTGTCCCAACACATGAACAATTAAAAGAAACAAAAGTTCGGCGGTATGTCTTTCATTATAATAGTACCCAAAATACTACATTTCTACCTGGGATCCTGTCTTTTTGCTCCTGTATATGTGAGTAAAATTCACCTGAGTCACTAATATCTCCATTAGTTGGTTTTACCGGTCATATACTTCTGTGACTGATGCCCTGCACTTTTTAGCCATAAAAAGAGCAATCAGTATTCGTTTATTAACGCCTTCCCAACCTAAAAAAGACTGCTGTGACTGATGCCCTGAATTTTTTAGCCATAAAAAGAGCAATCAGTATTCGTTTATTAACGCCTTCCCAACCTAAAAAGACTTCTGTGACTGATGCCCTGCACTTTTTAGCCATAAAAAGAGCAATCAGTATTCGTTTATTAACGCCTTCCCAACCTAAAAAAGACTTCTGTGACTGATGCCCTGAATTTTTTAGCCATAAAAAGAGCAATCAGTATTCGTTTATTAACGCCTTCCCAACCTAAAAAAGACTTCTGTGACTGATGCCCTGAATTTTTTAGCCATAAAAAGAGCAATCAGTAGCCGCTTATTAACGCCTTCCCAACCAAAAAAAGTCTGCTGTGACTGATGCCCTGAATTTTTTAGCCATAAAAAGAGCAATCAGTATCCGATTATTAACGCCTTCCCAACCTAAAAAAGTCTGCTGTGACTGATGCCCTGAATTTTTTAGCCATAAAAGAGCAATCAGTATTCGTTTATTAACGCTCTTCCCAACCTAAAAAAGACTGCTGTGACTGATGCCCTGAATTTTTTAGCCATAAAAAGAGCAATCAGTATTCGTTTATTAACGCCTTCCCAACCTAAAAAGACTTCTGTGACTGATGCCCTGCACTTTTTAGCCATAAAAAGAGCAATCATTATTAGTTTATTAACGCCTTCCCAACCTAAAAAAGACTGCTGTGACTGATGCCCTGAATTTTTTAGCCATAAAAAGAGCAATCAGTATTCGTTTATTAACGCCTTCCCAACCTAAAAAGACTTCTGTGACTGATGCCCTGAATTTCTTAGCCATAAAAAGAGCAATCAGTATCCGTTTATTAACGCCTTCCCAACCTAAAAAAGACTTCTGTGACTGATGCCCTGAATTTCTTAGCCATAAAAAGAGCAATCAGTATCCGTTTATTAACGCCTTCCCAACCTAAAAAAGACTTCTGTGACTGATGCCCTGAATTTTTTAGCCATAAAAAGAGCAATCAGTATTCGTTTATTAACGCCTTCCCAACCTAAAAAAGACTTATAAGCTTCTTTTTTCCTCAATAGTCCTACTCCATACCTATGCACCCCATTCTTTTTGCCTAAGTAAATAAATTTCATATAACCTAATTCCATGTTTCCTACCCCTGAATATGAGTTCCTGAAACTCCTAACAAGTCCAATTCTTAGTCTAGGTCTTGGGACTAGTATTTTTGTGTAAATGCCTCTTAAGAATCTAAACCACTGTATGTAGATAATATAATTTATATACAATGATCTAATCTAATAGAGTGAGGAAAAGTTGTATATGACACGATAGCAGCAAATTTAAGAGTCGTTTGAAAGACGTGTTCTGCTTACTTTGGCTCAATTACCGACTAATCTATAAAACAGTTCGTGGTAACGAACTGTAAGTCAGGGGTGAAGGTTACTCAATAGTAACCGAAACTGTAAAAAAACAAATTTTGATGCCAATAGGTATATCAAAAGAATCGGCTTATTGTGCTGATTCAAATATATACGTTTCTTCAAGTTTAGTTTTACTCATTAAAGGCTAAGAGCCTGAGAAAATTTGCATGTTTTTCGGAAAAAACACCCACTTATATATATATATATATATATATATATATATATATATATATATATATATATATATATATATATATATATATATATATATATATATATATATATATATATATATATATATATATATATATATATATATATATATATATATATATATATATATATATATATATATATATATATATATATATATATATATATATATATATATATATATATATATATATATATCCAGGGGTAATTGTACCGACTCAGTGGTCCTAGAATATCGTGATACGGCTCATTTGATGGGAAATTAAGAGTTCTAGTGCTCTTTTTGAGTGACCAAAAAGGTTAGGGGGCAACTAGACCCCTCCATCTCCCGTTTTTCCCAGAATTTGCCAGAATTTTTATACAAAATTCTTCTTGCATGTCTTGCTTTCTCTTTTCCGTCCCAATTTTATAAGTGGAGTTGTTAAGCGTAATTATCCAAGGTAAATTTTCACCGAGATTGAATTGTCTAGAGGAAAATTCCTTGGCGAGGGGATTTCTCCGTGAAAGTAGGGCCATATTTCCTGGAATTACTTAAAAAAACGATCAGAAATTAAACAAAAAAAAGATTTTCAACTGAAAGTAAGGAGCGACATTAAAACTTAAAACGAAAAGAAGTTATCCCGTATATGAAAGGGGCTGTCCCCTCCTCAATGCCCCGCTCTTTACGCTAAAGATTGCCTCTTTGTCACAACTCTAGTTTTTAAGGTATAAAAAAACTTTAGCGGAAAGAGCGGGGCGTTGAGGAGGGGACGACTCCTTCCATATTCTGAATAATTTCAGTTCGTTATAAGTTTTAATGTCGCTCCTACTTTTCAGTTGAAAGAAATTGTTTATTTTATTTAATATCAAGAGATTTGAATATTTGTGCTAATTCAAAATATATAAAGTTTATTAAGTTTAATTTTCCCATCAAAATTTACGAGCCTGAAATATTTTGCCCAATTTTTGAAAAAGGGGGGGGGGAGCACTCCCAAAACATCAAGTTATCTTAATAAAAATCACACCATCAGATTCAGCACAGAACTCTACTGTAGAAGTTTCAAGCTCTTATATATAAAAATGGAGAATTTTTAATTGTTTCCAAGAAGAAAGATCATGGAAGCGTGTTTATTTCTTTTTTTCCCAGGGAGGATCGCATCGAACCAGTGGTACTAAAAGATCCTTATAAAATGAGAGGGCTCATTTTACAGGCTCATTTAATCGGAAATAAAAAGTTCAAGTCCTCTTATAAGGGACCGAAGAGATTAGAGGAGAAGCTGCCCCCTCCCACGCCTCTTTTTGCCCAAACTCGTCCAATCTAAAATTTTAGAAAGCCCTTTTGTTCAGCATAGTTGAAAAGTTCAATAACCATGCCTTTGGAGATAATATGACCCCACACAGATCCTCCGGAAAGGACTGTAAGCTAGGAAATGTCCTGTCAGTTACAAAGAGGGCTGTAAGTCAAAGAAGCATATTTACTTTTTTGAGTGGGTTCGGAATTGCCCTGAAGATTTTTCCATGGTTGGAAGGGGGAAAAAATTTTACGTGCGAGAAATTTCTCTATGAGAATTTTCTGTGGGAGCAAATTACCATTTGGAGTGAGGGATGTTCAGAAAAATTTCCTATGAAGGGTGAATTTCCAACATGCTTTGACAAACAATCACAGATTAACATATTTTTCAAATGAAAATATGCTAAGGAGAATTTTTTTAGAGGAACTGCCTGCGAAAAATTTTCCTTTGGGATTTTCAGTAAGGATAGAACGGTCCGGGGAAAATTTCACAGAAGGAGGGGCTTTACATGGGAGGAACTCTATTTCGAGAAAATTTCTGTGGGACGAAGGAATTTTCCATGGAGGATTTCCAAGCATTATTTGAAAATGATCAGAATTTAAATGAAAAAACAAGTTTTCTAACTGAAAGTAAGAAGTAATAATAAAAGTTGAAAGAACAGAAATTTTTCCACATATGAGGGGGGCTGCCTCCTTTTCAATACTTCACTCTTGATGCTAAAGTTTGACTTTTGTCCTAACTTTTTAAGAGCAATTCCCCCTAGCACCGTTTAATTACAATGAGAAGCTTTGTTAAAAGTTCTAAGATACTTCAGCGTAAAGAGTAAGGTATTTAGGAAGGAAAACCCCCTCGTATACAGAACAATTTATTAACTCTTAAACAGGGCTAAACTATCAATGTTGTATACTGTTGTATACTGTATTGAAGGCAGGTCAATAATATTTATCAGGATGGACTATATTGATTATGTATGATCAGGTTGAGGGATATATTATAAAGCAAAATTTGAATAAGGTAAATTTTATTTATTACCCTTGTAGTTGAAAATACATACCATAATGAAGCTAAAAAATGAAACAAGGATGAAAAATTTATATTAAGCGCAAAATTGCCATTTTTTGTATACTAGCTATGCTGCTAATCTTACAAAATACTGACAAATCAGAACGCATTTTTTCCCAGGAAAAGAACTTAATAACTTTTTTCTGCCAATTTTCAGCACTTAAGTAATTGTAGATTTGTCAATATTTCTTTAGTCTCTTTGTTTGTTTTATTTTCATGGCTCGAATTTATCAAACAGTTCGTGGTAACGAACTGTAAGTAAGGAGCAACCCGGCTCAATGGTAACCGAAACTGTAGAAAACGGAATTTTGATACCAATAAATACATCAAAAGAATCAGATTTTAATGCTGATTTGAAATATATAAGTTTCATCAAGTTTAGTTCTACCTATCAAAAGTTACGCACCTGAGAAAATTTGGCTGATTTTCGAAAAAAGGGGAAAAGACCCCCTGAAGGTTATATAACCCTAATGAACACACCATCATATTCAGCGTATCAGAGAACCCTACTGCGGAGGTTTCAAGCTCCTATCTACAAAAACGGGGAATTTTCCATTTTTTGCCAGAAGAAAGATCACGGATGCCTGTTTATTTGTTTGTTTGTTTTTTTTTTCCAGGGGTGATCGTATCGACCCAGTGGTCCTAGAATATCATGGGAGGGCTCATTCAAACAGAAATCAAAAGTTCTAGTGTCCTTTTTAAGTGTCCAAAATAAAATGGAGGACAACTAGGCCCCCTCCCACGCTTATTTTTTTCCCAAAGTCACCCGATCAAAATTTTGAGTTAGCCATTTTGTTCAGCATAGTCAAAAATCTAATAAATATGTCTTTTAGGATGACTTAATCCCCAACAGTTCCCAGGGGAAGGGCTGCTAGATATGAGCTTTGCCCATTGCTTACATATTGTATTGGTTATTGGGAAGTATACAGAAATTTTCAAGAAGGATTATTTTCTGGTGGGGGCGGGGGCTGGAGGAGGGGGTTACTCGGGAGAATCTTTCTGTGGAGGATGTTTCTTTGGGGTAAGGGACATTTCTATGAAGGGGGCGCCGGATTTCCAAGCACTATTTAAAAAACGATCAGAAATTAAATTTAAAAGAAAACAAGTTTTTTCAGCTGAAAGTAAGAATCAACATTAGAACTTAAAACGAACAGAAATTATTACGTATTTGAGGGGGTTCTCCCCCAAGTCAATACCTCACTCTTTACGCTACAGTTTTTTTAGTGCTTTCAAAAGAGCTATCAATTATAATTAAACGGCCTTTTTGATTCAGGGTTTTGTAAATTAAAATTTGTTTTTACTGTTAACGCAAAGAGTGTGGTATTGACTAAGGGGAGAACCCCCCTCATATAAGTAATAATATATACGTAATAAAAAAAAACAATAAAGAAAAAACAAGCGATACGGCTCAATAGTAATCGAAACTTTTAAAAACGGAATTTTGATGTCAATAAATGTATCAAAAGAATGGGCTTATAATGCTGATTCTAAATATATAAATTTTATTAAGTGTAGCATTACTCATCAAAGGCTACGAGCCTGAGAAAATTTACCTGATTTTTTAAAGAGGGAGGAAACATCCCCTACAAGTGAAAGAATTTTAATGAAAATCACATCGTCAGATTCAGCGTATCAGAACACCCTATTACATAGGTTTCAAGCTCATATCTGCAAATATCTGCAACTTTGTATTTTTTGCCAGAAGAAAAATATACGAATATAGAAGTTCGTTACATAAGTTAATTTGTAATTACGTCAGAACCAAATTTAGAGACAGCCATTTAGCAAAAGAAAAGAAAAAATTTTATGCAAATTTTGTTTACTTATTCAATGACGGTGAGCCAAAATAAAAGCTGCATTAACTAAAAAACGATCAGAAATTAAGTGAAAAAAACAAGCTTTTTAAACTGAAAGTAAGGAGCGACATTAAAACTTAAAACGAACAGAAATTATTCTGTATATGAAAGGGGTTATCCCCTCCTCAACGCCTCGCTCTTTACACTAAAGTCTTTTATTGTTTAACAAAAATAGAGTTGTGAGAAAGTAAAACTTTAGCGTAAAGAGCGAGCATTGAGGAGGGGATAACCCCTTTCATATACAGAGTAATCAAACAGTTCGTGGTAACGAACTGTAAGTAAGGAGCGACCCGGCTCAATGGTAACCGAAACTCTAGAAAACAGTATTTTAATACAAATAGATACACAAAAAGAATCAGATTTTAATGCTGATTTCAAATATATAAGTTTCATTAAGTTTAATCCCACCCATCAAAAGTTAGGCGCCTGAGAAAATTTGGCTGATTTTCGAAAAAAGGGGGAAAGACCTTCTAAAAGCTGTAGAACCTTAACGAAAATCACACCATCATATTCTGCGTATCAGAGAACACTACTGTAGAGGTTTCAAGCTCCCATCTACAAAAATTTGGAATTTTGCATTTTTTGCCAGAAGAAAGATCACGGGTGCCTGTTTATTTGTTTGTTTGTTTGTTTGTTTTTGTTTTTGTTTTTTCCCAGGGGTGATCGTATCGACTCATTGGTCCTAGAATATCGTGGAAGGGCTCACTGGAATGTAAATTAAAAGTTCTAGTGCCCTTTATAAGTGACCAAAAAAATGGAGGATAACTAGGCCCCCTCTTACGCTCATTTTTTCCCCAAAGTCACCTGATCAAAATTTTGAGATAACCATATTGTTCAGAATGTTCGAACATATTATAAGTATGTCTTTTAGGATGACTTAATCCCCTGAATTTCCCGGGGGGAGGGCTGAAAATAATGAACTTTACCCAATGTTAACATGTAGTATTGGTTATTTGGAAGTATACAGACGTTTTCAGGGGAGATTTTTCCTGGTAGTGTGGGGGGTGGGGGGGGGTGGGTGGGTTGGGGGTTTTGTGGGAGAATCTTTCCATGAAGGAAGTTTTCATGGGGGAAGGGACATTGCTATGAAGGGGACGCCGGACTTCCCAGCATTATTGAAAAAAAGATCTGAAATTTAATATAAAAATAACAAGTATTTCAACTGCAACAGCAGCAACATCGAAACTTTAAACGAACAGAAAATATTACATATATGATTGGGTTCACCCCGTAGTCAATGCCTCGCTCTTTAAGCCAAAGATTTTTCAGTACTTTCATAAGAGCTATTTATACTAATTAACGGCCTTTGTGATTAAGCGGTCATTTTTAAAGAATTGGAACAAAATTCGAACTTTCGCTTAAAGAGCAAGGCATTGACTAGGGGGCGAACCCCCTAAAAACGTATTAAAAATATATGAATATAGAAGTTCGTTACGTAAGTTAATTCGTAAGTTACGTATATTTATTACTAATAAAAACGTTCGTAAATAAAATTAAACAAGTTTCGAGAAATCTATTTAACAAAATAAAAGTAAATTAATATTAAAATTTTGTTTTAATAATTCATGTACAGTTAGCCAAGATCAAAACCTGCATTAATTCAAAAACGTTCAAAAATTAAATAAAAAAAAACAAGTTTTTTGAACTGAAAGTAAGGAGCAACATTAAAACTTAAAACGAACAGAAATTATTCAATATATGAAAGGGACTGTCCCCTCCTCAACGCCTCGCTCTTTACGTTAAAGTTTGACTCTGTCTCATAACTTCATTTTTTAAAACAATAAAAAACTTTAGCGTAAAGAGCGAGGCGTTGAGGAGGGGACAGTCCCTTTCATATGCAGAATAATTTCTGTTCGTTTTAAGTTTTAATGTCGCTCCTTACTTTCAGTTTAAAAAACTAGTTTTTTTTTATTTAATTTGGAACAAGATTGATGTTCGATGGCCAGTTGTCGGGATTTATGAAGCCAACAACCACTTAAAGCTTGCGAACAAAATTTGTACAATATTGGATAGTTTTGAAGTATTTCATATGCGTTTGTTAATTATGGTCATGCAAACCGAAACTTCCACACCTTGTCAAAGATCTTTACTTCAACCAAGCCCTAATGAATACCTAAATAATTAGATTTTAAACTAAATGTAGATAACTGAACATACTTAATGCTCATGCAGTGCTGATAATTATACTGGGTGCTCCACAAACGTGAACATGTAATATAATATATATATATATATATATATATATATATATATATATATATATATATATATATATATATATATATATATATATATATATATATATATATATATATATACTACAGTGGTTCACGTTTATATATATAATAACGCGCTTCTCTTTCTTATGGGTATTTTATTATCTTTTTTCTGGGAAAAGATGCGTTCTGATTCGTCAGTATTTTGCAAGATTAGCAGCATAACTAGAAAACAAAAAAGGACAATTTTGCGGTTAATATGAAATTTTCAACTTTGTTTCATTTTGTAGCTTTATTAAGATACGTATTTTCAACAACAAGGGTAATAAATAAAAGTTGGTTTATTTCCGTTTTGTTTAGTAGCATAGCCCTCGATCTGATCGTACATAATCAATACAGCTCTTCCTGATAAATGTACGTATATATATATATATATATATATATATATATATATATATATATATATATATATATATATATATATATATATATATATATATATATATATATATATATATATATATAATTACAAAGCGATGGTTATTCCATAGAAAGCAGTGTTTAAAAAAGGAATTACTTTCAAATCATCTTTTTTATATTCTTCTAATCCCATCACATATCAAATTCAGCCTGTCTGTGTTTCGGTTATTTTATTTATTTATTTTTTTTTGGGGGGGGAGGCTCTTTTTACGTTCATGTCTTATTTATTATTTACCATAGTCAATTTATATTCTAGATAGAACTTGAGAAGAGTATTTTTTTTTTTATTAAGTGGAAGTTGAGGTGACATTTCATTTTCTTTCTTATCCGTTTGAAAAGCTTTATGGCTTTGTAATTCTGAAATTCCGCCCATTTTGTGCTGATTCAGATAGCTCTGTCGAATAAAAATTCAAAACTGAGAAAGAAATCCCTCTATTTGCTTTCTTTCAAGCTAATGAAAAAAGATCAGCTGTGGAATTCTTTGAGAAGTTTCATCACGTTCCTTTCTATTCTCTTGGTGACAGAATGCAATTCAAATGTCTCAGTGAAAGGCAATACGTTTAGCAAAACAAAGGTCAACGTTTAAACAATTGGCTGTTTTTATAAAATTGTTGTCGACGTTAAAATTTTTGAGCATAAAACAACCAAGTTGCTGCCCAAACTGTAGTTTCAACGAGGCCCGAACCAGGTTTCGAAGATCTGGTTTTAGTTTACTGCTTTACTAGTACCGTATTCAGAATTTTTTTTTTTTGGGAGGGATTACAAAAAAAACGAAAAACATATCAAAATGTGTTTCAATACATCTTTTTTTTACGTTTTTACGAGTCATAAAAATATTATGGGGAGCGGGGGGGGGGGGAAGGGTCAAACCCCCCAACCCTTCCCCTGAAAACGGCCTCACACTTTCCTTACTACTCATTTCCATGAGAAGACTCGTTCGAAACACGTGTCCTTCTCGATATCTGAAAAAAAAGTAAACATAAAAACAACAACAAGTAAAGCAACAAATAAAACAACAAATAAAATAAAACTTAGAATGAAATGCAATCTTAAAAAAAATAAAATAAAACAGTCCTGGAATCGTTACTTCAGTGAAGTTCAACCAGGACTGAAGATAAAACAACATGAAACGAGGCAGTTCATTCAAGTCAATACAAATCAAGAAATTTTTTTAATGTGATTCTTGCCTTTTAAGCGGCTAACCTAAAAAGATCTTTTTGTAACAGGGTCATCGTTATTATTTTGAAATAAAATTTGTTAAGTCATTTTAATTTAAATTTTAAAGATCACATTCTATTGTAAGTCTTATTTTTATTTGTATATGTGGTTTGCTGAGATATTGAGCCGAATTATTCATTTAAAGTTTCAACAAATTTCACGGTCTTAGATAAATTCTCTATTGTTTTACTTGCTGTTTTTTATGATGGAAAGGTAATTTGGTCTTTGTTGCTATTTAAAACTAAACGTATCAAACAGCTCATCAGAACGAACTATAAGCAAGGAGCGACGCTGCTCAGTAATAACCGAAATTCTAAAATGCGGTGTTTTATATCAATAGATATATCAAGAGAATTGGATCATTATGTGGATTCTGAATATATAAAATTCATTAAGTTAAGTGTTACCAATCAAAGGAAACTAGCCTAAGAAACTTTGCCTGATTTAAAAAAAGTGGGAAACGACCCCTAAAATTCCACGAATCTGAATGGAAATTACACCATCAGATTAAGCGTATCGGGAAAACCTACTTCTATAAAAGTTCTAGTTCCATCTTTAAGGTGAAAGTCCTAGATCCATTACAATGTTAATTTCCTATGCTACGAAAAGATATCTTGCTCTCTGACCCGACATACCAGCAAAATGAAATATTGCACAAATGATATTTGAAAAAGGATATAAAATTTTGTCAGTTTGTTTTTTTCTGATTTAATTCCCTGGAAATAGGAAAAAATCTAATGTGAAAACTGGTAGCTTTTTTAAAAAAAGGTCTGGAACCTAAAAAATGGAAAATTTGAAGCAATTGAAAGAACTATAAATTCAAAAAAAAAAAATTTAATAATTGGGCGGATTGAAGATTCTAGATTTTTTAAACTTATTCCTCAACAATTTTTTTTGTGCTTTTAGATTTTGGACTCTTGTACGGCATGGATAAAAGCGAAAAAGTCAAAATAAACTTTAAATTATAGATTTTTTTTTACTTAACTCCAAACTTTTCAGCTGTCTAATTCGATATATATATATATATATATATATATATATATATATATATATATATATATATATATATATATATATATATATATATATATATATATATATATATATATATATATATATATATATATATATATATTTTTTTATATATATATATATATATATATATATATATATATATATATATATATATATATATATATATATATATATATATATATATATATATATATATATATATATATATATATATATATATATATATATATATATATATATATATATATATATATATATATATATATATATATATATATTCCGCAACACCATGGCGAGTATACTGTGAAGCAAGAAATAATGGATTTATTAAACTGTGCTATGCCTTCTCTCAAAATAAGTCAATGTGATGTACGTGACATTTTTAGATTGAAATCAGGGCCAGTAGTAGTGAAGCTAAACTCGGTCAAAATCAGAGACTATATCTTAAGAAATAGTTCCTTATTGAGAAAGGGAGGTCTATCGGTGGCCCCAGATTACACAGCTAAACAAAGAGAAGCCCGTAAACACTTAAAGGAAATTATGAATCTTGCACAGAACGACGGCCGTCATGCAATGCTAGGAGGTGACAAGCTGTTTATCCAAGGCCGACTATTCAGGTACGATGGAAAGGCTGTGATTGAGGTTAAATGTAACTTGGCGCCAGTTAAAAATATTGGTCCACCCCCTAGTGCTAGACTCGCAAATTACCCTGCTGTTATCCCGATGGGGCTAGATAGTGATGCCAGTAATAGCGATGCCGAGACAGTGATACCATCAACAGCCTATTCTCAGGCAGTATCGGCAACTAAAAGACTTGCTAGTGTTGTTATAAGCCCTAATGACCTACATCGACCAGGCACTCGTAACCTGGCACCCAGAGGAAACCATTCTCCAAGAAAAGGACTTAACAGAAGACCTCGCAGTGGTTTTTCCCGTAATTTTGTTGATAATAGTCAGCGAGTGCTAACAGATATTAATAGTCACATTCGTGAGTATTACCATTTTGCCTTTTCTTCGACATAGGCCAGGAACGAGGATCTCCAAGAAATGGCTAGTGATATTAATGCACTGACAGAAAGCATAGACGCATAGGAAATAAAGAGCCATATACTGAGTTTAGTGTCATGGAACATACAAGGACTACGTGATAAGCTACCTTATTTATATGATGAATTACTTTCGTTTGATGTGATTGCGTTTATTGAAACATGGAACGATCATTCTCCTATATCATCTCTCCCAGGGTATTTGGTTGAACAGGTTGTGCGTAAACCAGCAAAAAATAATAGACATTATGGTGGTATTTTGGTTTTGATTAAATCATCAGCTATTGATGGTTATGAAAGAGTTAAGAGTAAATCTGAAAATTTACTTTGGCTGCGTATTTGTTTTAATTGTGGGAAGAGATTAATTTTGGGCGTTGTGTATATCCCTCTACAAAATAGTTCTTATAATCGAGAAAATACTTGGGAAATTTTAGATGATGAATTGTCGCTAATACAAGAAAGCTATAGTGATTTTGAGTGCGTTTTGATGGGGGATTTCAATGCTTATACCGGCGTTGAGGTTGAGGTTCCAGATTTATTAATCCCAGATTTAGGGGGTTTGGTCCCAATTTGTTGTAGATTACTGCGAAGTAATAAGGATGAAAAAAGAAAAATAAATGTTTGGGGAAGAAAGCTCCTGGCGCTTTGCGGGGAACATGGTCTGTTCATTGCGAATGGAAGGTTTGGAAATGATAAGGGTCTGGGCGAGTTCACTTGCCTTTCGGGCCCAACTCCAAGTGTTGTAGATTATGCGCTGATTAATATGAAATTTGTACCTGAATCGATTGGTATTGATGTACTAGATTTAGTTGGATCTGATCATAGAGCTATTAAGCTTGAGCTGAAGACTGGGAAGCTTCAGGATGGTGTTCCTCGAGTTAGAAATTTATTTAATGGGAAGCTTAGATTAGAGGGTTTAGGAAAACGAATTAGATATGATTTAAATGATTATGATTTTGAAAAATTTAAGGGAGCTTATGAAGTTGCATATAACAAATAAGTTGAAAGCGTTAGAAGAAGATGGAAGAGATATACATGGTATAATTATGGAGTTAAATGAAATAATTTGCAGTTGTTCAGCATCGTGTAATCTGAATAAAAATGAAAATAAAAACGAGCGATATTTTGATTTGGAGTGTAAGTTAATGAAAGAAAAGGTCAGATATTTATTGAATCTTTTAAAATAATGTGATAAACCTGAAGAGCAAAGTTTAAGATTAGCCGAATATAAAGATAAAAGAAGAGATTACAAAAGGTTAATTAAAAGGAAAAAAAAGAGTTTGAGATTAAGAAGAAACTGGATATTGCAAATTATTTTAGAAATAAAGATTTTAAGAATTTTTGGGGTTATATAAGCAGTGATATTGGAAATGAAAAAGGAAAGACACAGGTGGCTCCAGACGCCAACTCATGGCCTGATTACCTAGAAAGCTTGGAAGGTGATTGCGCAGAATTACAAGAGGTAACACATACCACAGAGATGGTTGTTTATCCCATGAA
Organism: Artemia sp. Qi Xiang Cuo; assembly: GCF_049724085.1. NCBI lineage: Eukaryota > Metazoa > Arthropoda > Branchiopoda > Anostraca > Artemiidae > Artemia > Artemia sp. Qi Xiang Cuo. The sequence continues at coordinate 37,811,710 of NC_142813.1, read as the reverse complement.
GGAACATGATTATGATTTAGTAGGGGAAGTGAGAAATGATGAGGTCAAGTTTGTATTTAAGAATTTAAAAGGAGGTTCGGCTGTGGGTGTTGATGGCGTACCAATAAAGTTATTTAAGAATTTTCTTTCAATTTTTATGTCGATAATTGTTTTTCTTTGTAATAAGGTGTTAAATTCAGGACAATGGCCAAGTGAGTGGAAAAGATCATTGCTTATGCCGCTTTTTAAGAGAGGAAACCCTAAGTTGCACATGAATTATCGTTTAATAGCGCTTGTCCCTGCTTTAAGTAAGATAATGGAGAAAATACTTGATACGAGGCTTTCTAAATGGTTATATAAAAATAATATAATACATGAACAACAAGGAGGTTTCAGAACAGGGTACGGGACGGTAGATACAATATTTATTTTAAAGGCATTAATTGATAAATATGGAAAGGGAAAAACTTGTCTTTATGTGAGATTTCTGGACCTCCACAAGGCGTTCGACAGTGTCGACAGAGAGGTATTGAAGGATGCCCTGGTTAGAATTGGCCTCCCTCATTTGTTTGTGAGGTTGATAGTGAGTATGTATATTTGTGTGAGTGGAATCGTGTTAGTTGGTAACAGGTTTTCTAGGTTTTTTAATATTAAGCTGGGTGTAAAACAAGGCAGCACTCTTTCTCCTAAGTTGTTTAACATTTTTATAAATGATGTTGTTGATTATCTAGAGAATAGATGGGCTCCGAATGTTAGTCTAGGGACCCATAAACTATCACTACTATTATTTGCAGATGATATTGCCTTGGTGGCTAGCACACCGCTAGATCTGCAGACGCTTTTGAGTCTTATAGAAGAATATTTGCAGATGAAAAAACTAAGGCTGAATGTTGAAAAGAGTGAAGTTGTTATTTTTAAAAAAAGGAAAACAAGTGGCGAAGATAATTATAAATTTAATAATGAGGAACTTAAAGTAAGTAAAAGAATAAAATATTTAGGATTTGTTCTATTGGAAAATGGAAGTTTAAAGAGTCATATTGATGAACTAATTAGTAGAGATAAAGTGGTCAAATCTGCAATTTTTTGAAATCCGACGATAATGGGAATTAAAAACTTAAAATTGCATAAAAGAATATTTAATACAAAAGTGTTACCAGTAATAGAATATGGACCGGAGATTTTGGGCGAAGAAGTGGCACAGAAGTTGGAGTCCCTCCAGCTTCAGTCTTATAAAAGACTATTTGGATTACATCAGACAACTCATTCACAGGTTCTGAAAGGTGATATGGGCCTGTTTTCGTTAAAACTACGTAGGTCTATTTTGATGCTTAGATTTTGGTTGAAGATCATTAGGTGCAATGAAGACAGACTAGTAAGTGCTGCATATTATCAGATGTTGAGCTATGATTCGAAAAGGTCGTGTCCATCCCAAATTAGGTCATTACTGGAAAGTGTGGGAATGGCTTACTTATGGAATGACGGTCTTGGTTCCCCTGATCTACCAACAAATTTAGTAAGCCAGGTACGATTTATCTTAGAGGGCCAAGAAATTCAGTATTGGTAAGGGCTAGTTTTAAATTCTACTACATTGAATCATTATAATCAGGCTAAACCTAGTTTTGAAGAGGAAATTTATTTTAAATTTAATTTACCGGCTATGATTTTATGTCGATGGATTCAGCTTAGGGCGAATTGCCTTCCAATTCAGAGTAGACAAATGGTGTTCGACAGGGGGATAGTACATCCTGATGGTCGGTATGTGTGTCCTCTTTGTAGGGATGAGGACGACGATTTGGACCATTTTCTCCGAAAGTGCCCGGTGCTCTCTGATTTAAGGGAAAATTACTTACATGGGATTGTTTTGCTGCTTCCAAATATCTTACAAAGTAGTAATCCAACCACAATATTTCGTATTGGTGCGTACATAGAGAAGGGATTAAAAAGAAGGAAATGTTTTTACAGTTAATTATTATTAATTATATGGAATTAAAGTTATTTTTTTTGGTATTTTACCAGAAGGTATTTTTCGCTATGTATTCATGTTAATGTGTGTTTGTAATTTGCTCTGTTGTAATTTTTCTATTTTCATATTTTTTGTGTGTATATGGCTCTTGGGCTTTTTGAAATACACGATCTATCTATCTATCTATCAGCTCTCAAAATTTATCGCTGCTCCATGGCAAAGATGGTTCTAGAGTCTAGACGTTTACCCTCCCAGAAAATAACCCCCGGATACCACCCATGGAAAAGACATCCCCTTTTAAAGGAAATTATCCTCAGAAAATTCCCCCCAGAAAATTCCACCAGACAATTCCCCCCCCCCCCGCAGAAAATTCCCCTGCGAAAAATGTTTGCATGTTTCCCAATAAATAATACTATCTATAAGCAACGGACAAATAATAAAAAATTAAACAGGCCCTTGAACTTCTGCAATGGGGTTTTCTGATTGTTTTGTAGTTAGGGAGGGACGGAGATACTTCAAAGGGTGCATTTTGATGCCAAAACATCCCAGTTCTCATTGAGCCATCAGATATATGCAGAATTAGTTCTAACGGAAAAATGAGGAGAGGATGGAGATAGAAATTGATGTATAATCATTAAGGCCATAACCAGGAATTTTTTAGGGGAAGAGGTATTTTTTTCGGGAGAGAGGGTTCAAAAGGAACTTTAAAAAACTCATCAAAAATTTGAAATTGATATATACTCCCTTATGATTTCTGGGAATATTTCTGGTCTGAGCTTTTATTATGAATGTAAAGAGTAACATTAAACCCTAAAATTAGCATAATTTAGTCTGTATATGAGGTGGACTGTCCCTTCCTCATCCACACCTCCGCCTCATGGTCGTTGAAACTTCAGAAGATGCTCATTAGATCAGAAATTGAGAGTTTTAGTCCCTTTATTTATAAATCAAAAGTGAGTTGAGATCAACCAGCCGCGGGGGCGATTTTTTACGGGGGGCTGTTTTCCAAGGGGGTAAATGTCAGCCACCAGCAAAGCTTTATTAATTCCGTTTACCCAATACCCCCCCATCTGTGGAATTCCAGGCTAACTGCGACGATCATATAAAATTTGAGAGTTTTTGCTCATTTTTTAAAACGTATTTATAACTTTATTACAAAATACCCCCCCCCCTGCGGAAAATTGGTACTTGCGTATTATGCGTCACTCACTCAAGTTTACGCTAAGTGTGAAACTCGAGAACACACCGGTTTTTTCGTTAGTTTCTTCGTTACTTTAGAAACAAATTTGGGCTATAGATATGCAAATTAGGGGGAGGGGTAAAGTATAGCGGGTCTGCATGCAAAATGTTTAGGTACAATATTCGGCATATTATGAAATAAGAATTGTTTCCTGACTTCAAACTGTCCAAATACTTTAACCCCCCCCCCCTTTGTGCAAATTTATACTCCATATTATATATTTCGCATGTATTCTGTCACATGTCTTTGTCTTGTCTCGCGCTATGGTGAAAGAAACTAACGAAGAAACCGGTTTGTTCTCGAGTTTTACACAGCGTAAACTTGAGTAAGTGGCACATAATACAAAAGTACCAAAATTCCTTCCCCCTACGGAAATTAAAAAACAAAACTCAAATAAAATCTCAAATTTGGAAAACCTTAATATCCACGGGGGCTATTTTCCGCGGGAGGGGAGGGGGGGCCCAAGGGGACTATTTTCCCCAGGGGAGGGGGCAAACGCCTAGAACCATTTTATTGGTTATTCTCTTCTCTTGCGTTTCCTTTTCAGATTATCAAAAACTTTCGGCCATTTCGAGACAAGATATCTTGTCCAAGACAAGATTTGACATCTCTTCGAAACTTGTCCTTTGTCTGCTTATTTGACAAGTGTCAATCCCCGCTATTATTACATCTGAAGAAGTAGTTTTTTTTTTATTGTTAGGCCTACCGGATGTTTACAATTGACAAAATGAGTGATAATATTCCAGTTTTTGGGCTATGACGTTGTCATCTGAGAGGTTGTCCCAGCGAAACAGCTGCATTGACCTTAATTTACCGAAGAGATTGGAGGGAGGTTTGCCCCCTGTCCACACCCCTTTTTCCCTAAAATGGTCCGATTAAAACTTTGATAGCCATTTTGTCCAACGTAGTTTAAGAATCCAAAAGCTAAGACTTTGGAGAAAACATGACACCCCCCACAGCCCCTGGGGATAGGCCTTTAAGATATAAAATTTGCCCATTTTTTACGTATGGGGTATGTTATTGGGAAGTATACAGAGATTTTTCAGGGGGGGGGGGTGCATGGGATGGGATTCCATGGGGAGAATTTTCCGTGGGGAAGGAAACTTTGGGGGTGAATTTTTCAGATAAAGTTTAACGCTGGGAGGATTTGACAAAGTTCCTATACGATTTGTTTTTATTTGTCTTATTTTCTATCAAATAAAAAACAGGTTTTTTCCAATGAAAGTAAGGAGCAACATTAAAACTTAGAACGAAAAGAAAATAGTTACGTATATGAGGGGGTTCGACCGCTAGTCATACCTCGTTCTTTACGCTAAAGCTCGAATTTTGTGCGAATCACAAATCCCTGAGTCACAAACGCCGTTTAATTAGAATAGATAGCTCTTTTGAAAGTACTAAAATAAACCTTTAGCGTTAAGAGCGAAGTATTGACTAGGGGGCGAACCCCCTCATATACATAACAATTTCTATTTGTTTTAAGTTTTAATGTTGCTACTTACTTTCAGTTGAAACAACTTGTGTTTTTTTATTTAGTTTATGATCGTTGTTTAAATCATGCTGGGGAATCCGGCGCCCCTTTCATAGAAATGTTCCTTCCCCCAAGGACAAATCCTCCATGGAAAGATCGTCCCAAGTAACCCCCTCCATTGATTTCCCCACCAGAAAAAATCCCATCTAAAAACGTCTGTACACTTCTCATTAACCAGTACTATATGTAATCAATGGGCAAAGTTCATAGCTTGCAGCCCTTCCCCTGGAAGCTGTGGGGGACTAAGTCATCCTCAAAGACTTATTTATTAGATTTTGAACAATGCTGAACAAAATGGCAATCTCAAAATTTTAAATGGGTGACTTTGGAAAAAAATTAGTGTGGGAGGGGGCAAAGTTGCCCTCCAATTTTTTTGGTCACTTAAAAAGGGCACCAGAACTTTTAATTTCCGTTTGAATGAGTCCTCTCACGATATTATAGAACTACTGGATCGATACGATCACCCCTGGGAAAAAAAACACTCATCCGTGATCTTTCTTCTGGCAAAAAATACAAAATTTCACATTTTCGCATATAGGAGCTTGAAACATCTACAGTAGGGTTTTCTGTTGCACTTAATCTGATAGTTTGATTTTCATTAAGATTCCAGCTTTTTTAGGGGGTGTTTCCCATGGCAAAAATGTTTTCAGGCTAGTAACTTTTGATGGGTTAGACTAAATTTGATGAAACTTATATGTTTGAAATCAGCATAAAAATCGAATTCTTTTGATGTATCCACCAGTATTAAAATTCTGTTTTTTAGAGTTTCAGTTACTATTGAGCTTGGTCGCTCCTTACTTACATTTCGTTGCCACGAACTGATTGATTTACCAACTAAATTTTTCATATGGAGATGTCTCAGGGGAATAGTCCACGGGAAATTTTCAGTGGGTTTTAATTTCCGGGAAAAAAATTTCACGAAAGGGGAGATTCCCGGAGAGATTGAAAAAACGATTAAAAAGGAACGTGTTTTTCAAATAAAAGTATTTTAAGGAGAATTTTTCAAGCTGATTTTTCCGCAAGAAATTTACGGAGGGCGGGGTAGGATATTCAGTGAGGATTAAATTTTCCAAAGAGACTTTTATGGGAGGGGGTGCATTTTACGTGGGAGGAACTTTCCACGGAGGGGTTTAGCGTGAGGGAGAGAATTTCTCATGGAGGGTGAGACAGATTTACCGGTATATCTGGAGAACGACTTGAAATTTTGTAAGAAAAACAGGTTTTTTGAACGTAAAGTAAGGGACAATTTAGAGTAAGAACGACTCCTGAAACACAAGGGTCGTTTAATTAGAACAGGAAGTTTTTTTAAAAAGTTCTAACGAGTTTAGCTTAAAGAGCAAGGTATTGAGGAGGAACAAAAGTAGAGAGGGAGGTGCTACTCGGTCCCTCACCCCTGCTGCCACCTACAACTTTTTTTAACATCATATATTGGCACGAGAACCACGTGGTTTATGGTTTTTTGTCAATGAGAATTTGAAAAACAGGAATTTTGTCACATTTAAGGATGACAACAGCAATTCATGTCTGTTTTATGGTTTTCTCAGTGAGAATGAAAAAACAGGAATTTTCTCACTTGGAAAAACATGAATTTTGTCACAGTTATGGTTGTTTTCATGGATGGTTATGTGTGTTGTTCAATTTATTTGATGTTTTTCTCGGATGTCAACATCAAATTATGGATGTTTTATGGTTTTTGTCAGTGAGAATTTGAAAAACAGGGTGACAGGACCACGTGGTTTATGGTTTTCTCACTTAGAATTTGAAAAACATGAATTTTCTCACTTGTAAAAACATTAACTTTCTCACTTCCAAAACCATACACCCCGTGGTCCTGTCACGAGTAGCGCCTGAGAACTTGATTTACATAATCGCTAGGGGAAATTATTGATTCACGAAGGGGAGAATTAAGAAACATTAAGGCTTCTTTAATCTTAGGTCTGAGGGATAAACGTTCTTTAGGTCAGAGAGAAAAATTAATATTCTATTTTTCAATAGGGCTTCATTGATCTTTAGTGTCAGGAATTATAATTGACATCACTTGTTATCTTGGAATTATGCGGGAGTCTAAAGAGATAGAAATTCTATTTTTAAATACGGCTTCACGGAGCTTTAAGTCGGAGAGATAAATTGATATTCTAACGAAACCCTAATAGTTTAGCTAGGAAAATTTATGAGATGAAGAGATTAACGTAGGAAAGGGTTTCCTAGAAATTTGAAATGCGTTAGCGCAGAGATGCCAAACAAAAGGAACACGCTGAAATTACGTTTAGGGATTATTTGGGCGAAACCGTTTTATCCATTTTATGGGATTATTTCGGCGAAACAGTTAGAGACATTTTGAAAGAAGATTTTAGGAAAGGTTTTAGAAGAGAATTTGAGGGTGAAACTCTGTGGTCGTTATAATACACAAGTTCCATTTGAACAGTGTTGTGAGGTCCTCTACCCCAACCCCAAAGGGTTCCGATCCCCCACCCCAACCCCGAAGGAAGCCCCCGGTACTCAAAGGTCCCCCAAGCTCCCATAGAGCCCCAACCCCCCAAACGCCCTCCTCAGACCCTCAAAGGCCCTCCTCTGGTCTGCAAAGGGCCCCCCGGACCCCCAAAGGGCACCCCGGACCCCAAAGGCCCTCCCCCTGTCCTCAAAGTCCCCCGGGCTCCCAAAGAGCCACCGGCGCCCCCAAAGGCCCACCCAGACCTCCAAAGGCCATCCCCGGGCCCCCCAAAGGCCCATCGAGCTCCCAAAGGACCAACGGGGTCCCAAAGGCCCTCCACCGGTCCCCAAATGTCCCCTAGGCCTCCAACTGTCTCCCCGGACCCCCAAAGGCCCTACCTGTGCTCCAAAGGCCCTCACTGTGCCCCAAAGGCCCTCCCCCGGCCCCAAAGGTCCCCGGACCAGAGAAGCGCCGCCGGGATGCGCCGTGGGCCAGGAAAGCGCCGCAGGATGTGCCGCCGGGATGCGCCGTGGGCCAAGAAAGCGCCGCAGGATGAGCTGCAGGGATGCGCCGCGGGTCAGGAAAGCACCGCAGGATGCGCCGCAGGGAGGCACCGCAGGAAAGCGCCGCAGGTATGCGCTGCAAAAAAAAGTAAACTAAAAAGTAAAAATTTCGATCACAGAAGGGCACCCTCCCCCATGGGCCCCCCAAACACCCTCCCGGGCCCCCCAAAAGAGTCCCCCTCCATTTTTTTTAATACTTTTTATGGCTTTATTATATCTTTTCAGAACAAGTTCCAGAACCTATTTTCCAGATCCACTTTTCAGAACAACTTCAGAGCAAGTTACTTTCTTAATGTCCCTCCTAAACCCATTTTCTAACTTGAAGTACTTATCTTTTTCACCCGAAACTATACTTTACACCTTTTTGGATACCTCAACACCAAGAAATATTTTTAAAAAGTCATTTCAGAGCAAGTTACTTTCTTAATGTCCCTCCTAAACCCATTTTGCAACTTGAAGCACTTATCTTTTTCGATCACAACAATACTTTACAGCTTTTTGGTTACCTCAACACCAAGAAATACATTTCAAAGACCATTTCAGAGCAAGTTACTTTCTTATTGTCACTCCTAAACCCATTTTGCAACTTGAAGTATTTATCTTTTTCATCACAACTATACCTTACAGCTTTTTGGATACCTCAACACCAAGAAATACTTTTCAAAGACCATTTCAGAGCAAGTTACTTTCTTAATCTCACTCCTAAACCAAGTTTCCAACTTGAAGTACTTATCTTTTTCACCAACAACTATACTTTACAGCTTTTTGATTACCTCAACACCAAGAAATAATTTTCAAAGACCATTTCAGAGAATGTTACTTTCATAATCTCCCTCCTAAGCCCATTTTCCAACTTGAAGTACTTATGTTTTTCACCCAAAACTATACTTTACAGCTTTTTGGATACCTCAACACCAAGAAATACTTTTCAAAGACCAATTCAGAGCAAGTTACTTTCTTACTGTCCCTCATCATCCCATTTTCAAACTTGAAGTACTTATCTTTTTCACCCTAAACTATACTTTAAAGCTTTTTGGTTACCTCAACACCAAGAAATACTTTTCAAAAGTCATTTCAGTGCAAGTTACTTTCTTAATGTCCATCCTAAACCCATTTTCCAACTTGAAGTACTTATCTTTTTCACCCGAAACTATACTTTACAGCTTTTTGGATACCTCAACACCAAGAAATATTTTTCAAAGACCATTTCAGAGAAAGTTACTTTCTTAATGTCACTCCTAAAACCATTTTGCAACTTGAAGTACTTATCTTTTTCACCCTAAACTATACTTTACAGCTTTTTGGATACCTCAACACCAAGAAATACTTTTCAAAGACCATTTCAGAGCAAGTTACTTTCTTAATATCACTCCTAAACCAATTTTCCAACTAGAAGTACTTATCTTTTTCACCCACAACTATACTTTACAGCTTTTTGGATACCTCAACACCAAGAAATACTTTTAAAAGACCATTTCAGAGCAAGTTATTTTCTTAATGTCCCCCCTAAACCCATTTTTCAACTTGAAGTACTTATCTTTTTCACCCACAACTATACTTTACAGCTTTTTGGATACCTCAATACCAAGAAATACTTTTCAAAGATCATTTCAGAGCAAGTTTCTTTCTTAATGTCCCTTCTAAACCAAGTTTCAAACTTGAACTACTTATCTTGTTCACCAAAAATTATACTTTACAGCTTTTTGGATACCTCAACACCAAGAAATATTTTTCAAAAGTCATTTCAGAGCAAGTTACATTCTTAATGTCCCTCATAAACCCATTTCGCAACTTGAAGTACTTATCTTTTTCGATCACAACTATACTTTACAGCTTTTTGGTTACCTCAAAACCAAGAAATACATTTAAAAGACCATTTCAGAGCAAGTTACTTTCTTAATGTCCCTCAAAAACCCATTTTCCAACTTGAAGTACTTATCTTTTTCACCCTCAACTAAACTTTACAGCTTTTTGGATACCTCAACATCAAGAAATTCTTTTCAAAGACTATTTCAGAGCAAGTTACTTTCTTAATGTCACTCCTAAATCCATTTTGCAACTTGAAGCACTTATCTTTTTCACTCACAACTATACTTTACAGCTTTTTGGATACCTCAACACCAAGAAATACTTTTCAAAGACCATTTCAGAGCAAGTTACTTTCTTAATGTCCATCCCAAACCCATTTTCCAACTTGAAGTACTTATCTTTTTCACCCACTTTCTCAATGAAAAAGAAATTAGTTTTTAATCAATTCTATTTTTTCCAAATAATATAAAAATTTTCCACTTCGGTTCAGATTTTTCTCAAGGGGATGAAAAAAAATTTAAAATAATGTTCCAAATTTTCTCAACAAAGTGAAGAAAAGTTTTTGATCTCTTCTGAATTTTACTAAAGAACACGCTTCAATTCTAATTTCTCCAAAGAAAACAAAAATCTTCCATTTCAGTTCTTTATTTCACAAAGGCATAAAGAAATTTAAAGTTCAATTCTAATTTTTCGGTGGAAGATAGAAAAAGTAATACCAAACTTGTAAATATTTTCATGGAAGATGAAAAGTTCTTGTCCAATTTTAAATTTTCTCAACGAAGTGAAGAAAAGTTCCAGTTCTCTTCTGAACTTTACCAAAGAACACACTTCAATGCTAATTTCTCCAGAGAAAACAAAAATCTTTCACTTAAGTTCTTAATTTCACAAAGACATAAAGAAATTTAAAGTTCAATTATAAATTTTTCGGTGGAAGATAGAAAAGTAATACCATACTTGTGAATATTTTCCCGGAAGATAAAAAGTTCTAGTTCAATTTACAATTTCCTCAACGAAGTGAAGAAAAGTTCAAGTTCTCTACTGAATTTTACTAAAGAATACAATACAATTCTAATTTCACCAGAGAAAATAAAAATCTTCCACTTAAGTTCTTTATTTCACAATGACATAAAGAAATTTAAAGTTCAATTCTAAATTTTTCGGCAGAAGATAGAAAAAGTTATGCCACACTTGTGAATATTTTCATGAAAGATAAAAAGTTATAGTTCAATTTACAATTTCCTCAACGAAGTGAAGAAAAGGTCAAGTTCTCTTCTGAATTTTACTAAAGAACACAATTCAATTCTAATTTCACCAATGAAAATAAAAATCTTCCACTTAAGTTCTTTATTTCACAATGACATAAAGAAATTTAAAGTTCATTTCTAAATTTTTCGGTGGAAGATAGAAAAAGTAATACCATACTTGTGAACATTTTCATGGAAGATGAAAAGTTCTAGTTCAATTTAAAATTTTCTCAAAGAAGTGAAGAAAAGTTTTTGATCTCTTCTGAATTTTACCAAAGAACACTCTCCAATTCTAATTTCTCCAGAGAAAACAAATATCTTACAATTCAGTTCCTTATTTCACAAAGATATAAAGAAATATAAAGTTCAATTCTAATTTTTCGATGGAAGATAGAAAAAGTAATACCAAACTTGTAAATATTTTCATGGAAGATGAAAAGTTCTTGTCCAATTTAAAATTTTCTCAACGAAGTGAAGAAAGTTCAAGTTCTCTTCTGAACTTTACCAAAGAACACACTTCAATGCTAATTTCTCCAGAGAAAACAAAAATCTTTCACTTAAGTTCTTAATTTCACAAAGACATAAAGAAATTTAAAGTTCAATTCTAAATTTTTCGGTGGAAGATGAAAAAAGTACTACCATACTTTTGAATATTTTCCCGGAAGATAAAAAGTTCTAGTTCAATTTACAATTTCCTCAACGAAGTGAAGAAAAGTTCAAGTTCTCTACTGAATTTTACTAAAGAATACAATACAATTCTAATTTCACCAGAGAAAATAAAAATCTTCCACTTAAGTTCTTTATTTCACGAAGACATAAAGAAATTTAAAGTTCAATTCTAAATTTTTCGGCGGAAGATAGAAAAAGTAATATCATACTTGTGAATATTTTCATGGAAGATAAAAAGTTCTAGTTCAATTTACAATTTCCTCAACGAAGTGAAGAAAAGTTCAAGTTCTCTTCTGAATTTTACTAAAGAACACAGTTCAATTCTAATTTCACCAAAGAAAATAAAAAGCTTCCACTTAAGTTCTTTATTTCACAATGACATAAAGAAACTTAAAGTTCATTTCTAAATTTTTCGGTGGAAGATTAAGTTAGGTTAGGTTAAGTTAGGTTAGGCTAGGTTATCCTACGTACGCGCGCGTACCTAGGCGAACCTCGCCAAACCAAACTTAACCAAACCTAAATTAATCTAACCAAACCTAACATAATCATAAACATAAATTTTTGCCTGTCTCTCACCTAACCTAAGCTAACCTAAGAGAAGCGTACGTGGGCTAACCTAACCTAACTTAACCTAACCTAACTAAATCTAGCCTAACCTAACCATACTCACCGGAAAAGGTTAGGTTAACTTATCATGAGCGCTCATGATAAGTTAACCTAAACTAACTTAAACAATTTAAATTTTTCATCTCTTTGCAAAAAATCGGAACAGAATTTAAGAAAATTAGAATTAAAGTGAAACTTTTTATCTTCACTGGAAAATAATCACAATCATAGTATAACTTTTCCTATCTTCTCCAGAAAATTTTAGAACTGAAATTTAAATTTTTATGTCTTTGAGAAATTTTGAACTGAAGTGGAAGGTTTTTTCATTTTCATGGGTAAAATTCAGAATTGAGCTAACTTTTTTCTCTTCTTTAAGAAAATTCAGAAGAGAACTTGAACATTTTGCACTTCTTCGAGAAAACTCTGAATTAAAGTGGAGTTCCATATCTTCATGTTGAATATTCACAATCAATGTATAACTTTTTCTATCTTCTATGAAAAATTTGGAACAGAACTTTAAATTTTTTATTTCTTTGAGAAAAATCAGAACCAAATTTAAGAAAAATTATAAATAAAGTGAAAGTTTTGATCTTCATGGAAAATAATCACAATCACAGTATTACTTTTTCTTTCTTTCATCTAAAAATTTAGAATAAAACTTTAAATTTCTTTATTTCTTTGGGGAACTTAAAACTGAAGTGGAATATTTTTATTTTCTATGGAGAAATTAGAATTGAAGTGTGATCTTTGGTAAAGTTCAGAAGAGAACTTGAACTTTTCTTCACTATGTCGAGAAAGTTTTAATTGAACTAGAACTTTTCATCTTCCATGAAAATATTCACAAGTATGGTATTACTTTTTCTATCTTCCACGGATAAATTTAGAAATAAACTTCAAATTTCTTTATGTCCTTGTGAAATAAAGAGGTGAAGTGGAAGATTTTTATTTTCTCTGGTGAAATTAGAATTGAATTGTGTTTTTTAGTAAAATTCGGATGAGAACTTGAACTTTTCTTCTCTTCGTTGAGGAAATTGTAAATTGAACTAGAACTTTTTATCTTCCATGAAAATATTCACAAGTGTAGTATTACTTTTTCTATCTTCCGCCGAAAAATTTAGAATTGAACTTTAAATTTCTTTATGTCATTGTGAAATAAAGAACTTAAGTGGAAGATTTTTGTTTTCTCTGGAGAAATTAGAATTGAATTGTGTTCTTTAGTAAAATTCAGAAGAGAACTTGACCTTTTCTTCACTTCGTTGAGGAAATTGTAAATTGAACTGAAACTTTTTATCTTCCGGGAAAATATTCACAAGTATGGTATTACTTTTTCCATCTTCCACCAAAAATTAGAATTGAACTTTAAATTTCTTTATGTCTTTGTGAAATAAAGAACTGAAGTGGAAGATTTTTATTTTCTCTGGAGAAATTAGAATTGAATTGTGTTCTTTGGTAAAGTTCAGAAGAGAACTTGAACTTTTCTTCACTTCTTAGAGAAAATTTTAAATTGAACTAGAACTTTTCATCTTCCATGAAAATATTCACAAGTATGGTATTACTTTTTCTATCTTCCACCAAAAAATTTAGAAATGAACTTTAAATTTCTGTATGTCATTGTGAAATAAAGAACTTAAGTGGAAGATTTTTATTTTATTTGGTGAAATTAGAATTGAATTGTGTTCTTTAGTAAAATTCAGAAGAGAACTTGAACTTTTCTTCACTTCGTTGATGAAATTGTAAATTGAACTATAAATTTTTATCTTCCATGAAAATATTCACAAGTATGGTATTACTTTTTCTATCTTCCGCCGAAAAATTTAGAATTGAACTTTAAATTTCTTTATGTCATTGTGAAATAAAAAACTTAAGTGGAAGATTTTTATTTTCTCTGGTGAAATTAGAATTGAATTGTATTCTTTAGTAAAATTCAGTAGAGAACTTGAACTTTTCTTCGCTTCGTTGAGGAAATTGTAAATTAAACTAGAACTTTTTGTCTTCCGTGACAATATTCACAAGTATTGTATTACTTTTTTCATCTACAACCAAAAAATTTAGAATTGAACTTTAAATTTCTTTATGTCTTTGTGAAATTAAGAACTTAAGTGGAAGAGTTTTGTTTTCTCTGGAGAAATTAGCATTGAAGTGTGTTCTTTGGTAAATTTCAGAAGAGAACTTGAACTTTTCTTCACTTCGTTGAGAAAATTTTAAATTGGACAAGAACTTTTCATCTTCCATGAAAATATTCATAAGTTTGGTATTACTTTTTCTATCTTCCACCGAAAAATTAGAATTGAACTTTAAATTTCTTTATGTCCTTGTGAAATAAAGAACTGAATTGGAAGATTTTTGTTTTCTTTGGAGACATTAGAATTGGAGCGTGTTCTTTGGTAAAATTCAGAAGAGATCAAAAACTTTTCTTCACTTCGTTGATAAAATTTTAAATTGAACTAGAACTTTTCATCTTCCATGAAAATATTCACAAGTATGGTATAACTTTTTTTATATTCCACCGAAAAATTTAGAAATGAACTTTAAATTTCTATATGTCATTGTGAAATAAAGAACTTAAGTGGAAGATTTTTATTTTCTCTGGTGAAATTAAAATTGAATTGTGTTCTTGAGTAAAATTCAGAAGAGAACTTGAACTTTTCTTCACTTCGTTGAGGAAATTGTAAATTGAACTAGAACTTTTTGTCTTTCATGAAAATATTCACAAGTGTGGTATTACTATTTCTATCTTCCGCCAAAAAATTTAGAATTGAACTTTAAATTTCTTTATGTCATTGTGAAATAAAGAACTTAAGTGGAAGATTTTTATTTTCTCTGGTTAAATTAGAATTGTATTGTATTCTTTAGTAAAATTCAGTAGAGAACTTGAACTTTTCTTCACTTCGTTGAGGAAATTTTAAATTGAACTAGAACTTTTTATCTTCCGGGAAAATATTCACAAGTATGGTATTACTTTTTCCATCTTCCACCGAAAAATTTAGAAATGAACTTTAAATTTCTTAATGTCTTTGTGAAATTAAGAACTTAAGTGAAAGATTTTTGTTTTCTCTGGAGAAATTAGCATTGAAGTGTGTTCTTTGGTAAAGTTCAGAAGAGAACTTGAACTTTTCTTCACTTCTTTGAGAAAATTTTAAATTGGACAAGAACTTTTCATCTTCCATGAAAATATTTATAAGTTTGGTATTACTTTTTCTATCTTCCACCGAAAAATTAGAATTGAACTTTAAATTTCTTTATGTCCTTGTGAAATAAAGAACTGAATTGGAAGATTTTTATTTTCTTTGGAGAAATTAGAATTGGAGCGTGTTCTTTGGTAAAATTCAGAAGAGATCAAAAACTTTTCTTCACTTTGTTGAGAAAATTTGGAACATTATTTTAAATTTTTTTTCATCCCCTTGAGAAAAATCTGAACCGAAGTGGAAAATTTTTATATTATTTTGAAAAAATAGAATTGATTAAAAACTAATTTCTTTTTCATTGAGAAAGTGGTTGAAAAAGATAAGTACTTCAAGTTGGAAAATGGGTTTAGGATGGACATTAAGAAAGTTACTTGCTCTGAAATGGTCTTTGAAAAGTATTTCTTGATGTTGATGTATTCAAAAAGCTGTAAAGTATTGTTGTGAGTGAAAAAGATGAGTGCTTCAAGTTGGAAAATGGGTTTAGGAAGAACATTAAGAAATTAACTTCCTCTGAAATGTTATTTGAAAATTATTTCTTGATGTTGAGGTATTACAAAACATGTAAGGTATAGTTTAGGGTGAAAAAGATAAGTACTTCAAGTTGGAACATGGGTTTTGGAGGGACATTAAGAAAGTAACTTGCTCTGAAATGGTCTTTGAAATGTATTTCTTGGTTTTGAGGTAACCAAAAAGCTGTAAAATCTTGTTGTGATAGAAAAAGATAAGTACTTCAAGTTGCAAAATGGGTTTATGAGGGACATTAAGAAAGTAACTTGCTCTGAAATGACTTTTGAAAAATATTTCTTGTTGTTGAGGTATCCAAAAAGCTGTAAAGTATAATTTCGGGTGAAAAAGATAAGTACTTCAAGTTGGAAAATGGGTTTCGGAGGGACATTAAGAAAGTGACTTGCTCTGAAATTGTCTTTGAAAAGTATTTCTTGGTGTTGAGGTATTCAAAAAGCTGTAAAGTATAGTTGTGGGGGAAAAACATATGTACTTCAAGTTAGAAAAGTGGTTTAGGAGTGAGATTAAGAAAGTAACTTGCTCTGAAATGGTCTTTGAAAAGTATTTCTTGGCGTTGAGGTATCCAAAAAGCTGTAAAGTATAGTTGAGGGTGAAAAAGATAAGTACTTCAAGTTGCAAAATGGGTTTAGGAGTGACATTAAGAAAGTAACTTGCTCTGAAATGGTCTTTGAAAAGTATTTCTTGGTGTTGAGGCATCCAAAAAGTTGTAATGTATAGTTTCGGGTGAAAAAGATAAGTACTTCAAGTTGGAAAATGGGTTTAGGATGGACATTAAGAAAGTAACTTGCTCTGAAATGACTTTTGAAAAGTATTTCTTGGTGTTGAGGTAACCAAAAAGCTGTAAAGTATAGTTTAGGGTGAAAAAAATAAGTTCTTCAAGTTGTAAATTTGGTTTTTGTTGGACATTAAGAAAGTAACTTGCTCTGAAATTGTCTTTGATAAGTATTTCTTGGTGTTGAGGCATCCAAAAAGCTGTAAAGTATAGTTGAGGGTGAAAAAGATAAGTACTTCAAGTTGCAAAATGGGTTTAGGAGTGACATTAAGAAAGTAACTTGCTCTGAACTGGTCTTTGAAAAGTATTTCTTGGTGTTGAGGTATCCAAAAAGTTGTAATGTATAGCTGTAGTGAAAAAGATAAGTACTTCAAGTTGGAAAATGGGTTTAGGATGGACATTAAGAAAGTAACTTGCTCTGAAATGTCTTTTGAAAAGTATTTCTTGGTGTTGAGGTAACCAAAAAGCTGTAAAGTATAGTTTCGGGTGAAAAAGATAATTACTTCATTTTGGAATATGTGTTTATGAGGGAGATTAAGAAATTAACTTGCTCTGATATGGTCTTTGAAAAGTATTTCTTGGTGTTGATGTATCCAAAAAGCTGTAAAGTATAGTTGTGGATGAAAAATATAAGTACGTCATGTTGTACACTTTGATTTGGATTGACATTAAAATATCATCTTGCTCAGAATTTTTCTATTACAAGTCTTGATTTGAGTTTATGCAAACATAATCCTGCCATCAACAGGCTTTTGTGACAATTATAATAAAGAATAGATGTAAAATGTGATTTGTAGGGACATTAAGAAATAAACTTGATCTGAAATGGTCTTTGAAAAGTATTTCTTGGTTTTGAGGTATCCAAAAAGCTGTAAGGTATAGTTGTGATGAAAAAGATAAATACTTCAAGTTGGAAAATGGGTTTAGGAGTGACAATAAGAAAGTAACTTGCTCTGAAATGGTCTTTGAAATGTATTTCTTGGTGTTGAGGTAACCAAAAAGCTGTAAAGTATTGTTGTGATCGAAAAAGATAAGTACTTCAAGTTGCAAAATGGGTTTAGGAGGGACATTAAGAAAGTAACTTGCTCTGAAATGACTTTTGAAAATTATTTCTTGGTGTTGATGTATCCAAAAAGGTGTAAAGTATAGTTTCGGGTGAAAAAGATAAGTACTTCAAGTTAGAAAATGGGTTTAGGAATGGCTCTGAAGTTGTTCTGAAAAGTGGATCTGGAAAATAGGTTCTGGAACTTGTTCTGAAAAGATATAATAAAGCCATAAAAAGTATTAAAAAAAATGGAGGGGGGACTCTTTGGGGGGGGGGGGCCCGGGAGGGTGTTTGGGGGGCCCTTGGGGGAGGGTGCCCTTCTGTGATCGAAATTTTTACTTTTTAGTTTACTTTTTTTTGCAGCGCATACCTGCGGCACATCCTGCGGCGCTTTCCTGCGGTGCCTCCCTGCGGCGCATTCCTGCGGTGCTTTCCTGACCCGCGGCGTATCCCTGCGGCACATCCTGCGGTGCTTTCCTGACCCGCGGCGCATCCCTGCGGCACATCCTGCGGCGCTTTCCTGGCCCACGGCGCATCCCGGCTGCGCTTCTCTGGTCCGGGGGACCTTTGGGGCCAGGGGAGGGCCTTTGGGGCACAGTGAGGGCCTTTGGAGCACAGGTAGGGCCTTTGGGGGTCCGGGGGCCCCGTTGGGGGCCTGGGGGACATTTGGGGACCGGTGGAGGGCCTTTGGGACCCCGTTGGTCCTTTGGGAGCTCGATGGGCCTTTGGGGGGCCCGGGGATGGCCTTTAGAGGTCTGGGTGGGCCTTTGGGGGCGCCGGTGGCTCTTTGGGAGCCCGGGGGACTTTGAGGACCGGGGGAGGGCCTTTGGGGTCCGGGGTGCCCTTTGGGGGTCCGGGGGCCCTTTGAGGACCAGAGGAGGGCCTTTGAGGGTCTGAGGAGGGCGTTTGGGGGATTGGGGCTCTATGGGAGCTTGGGGGACGTTTGAGTACCGGGGGCTTCCTTCGGGGTTGGGGTGGGGGATCGGAACCCTTTGGGGTTGGGGTAGAGGACCTCACAACACTGTTCAAATGGAACTTGTGTATTATAACGACCACAGAGTTTCACCCTCAAATTCTCTTCTAAAACCTTTCCTAAAATCTTCTTTCAAAATGTCTCTAACTGTTTCGCCGAAATAATCCCATAAAATGGATAAAACGGTTTCGCCCAAATAATCCCTAAACGTAATTTCAGCGTGTTCCTTTTGTTTGGCATCTCTGCGCTAACGCATTTCAAATTTCTAGGAAACCCTTTCCTACGTTAATCTCTTCATCTCATAAATTTTCCTAGCTAAACTATTAGGGTTTCGTTAGAATATCAATTTATCTCTCCGACTTAAAGCTCCGTGAAGCCGTATTTAAAAATAGAATTTCTATCTCTTTAGACTCCCGCATAATTCCAAGATAACAAGTGATGTCAATTATAATTCCTGACACTAAAGATCAATGAAGCCCTATTTAAAGATAGAATATTAATTTTTCTCTCTGACCTAAAGAACGTTTATCCCTCAGACCTAAGATTAAAGAAGCCTTAATGTTTCTTAATTCTCCCCTTCGTGAATCAATAATTTCCCCTAGCGATTATCTAAATCAAGTTCTCAGGCGCTACTCTTGACAGGACCACGTGGTTTATGGTTTTCCAAGTGAGAAAGTTCCTGTTTTTACAAGTGAGAAAATTCCTGTTTTTCAAATTATCAGTGAGAAAACCATACACCACGTGGTCCTGTCACCCAGTTTTTCAAATTCTCACTGACAAAAACCATAAAACATCCATAATTTGATGTTGACATCCGAGAAAAACATCAAATAAATTGAACAACACACATAACCATCCATGAAAACAACCATAAATGTGACAAAATTCATGTTTTTCCATGTGAGAAAATTCCTGTTTTTTATTCTCACTGAGAAAACCATAAAACAGACATGAATTGCTGTTGACATCCATAAATGTGACAAAATTCCGGTTTTTCAAATTCTCATTGACAAAAAACCATAAACCACGTGGTTCTCGTGCCAATATATGGTGTTAAAAAAAGTTGTAGGTGGCAGCAGGGGTGAGGGACACGAGTAGCACCTCCCTCTCTACTAACAAACCCCTTCATGCACAGAATAATTTCTGTTCATTTTGAGTTTTAATGTTGCTCCTTACTTTCAGTTAATTTTTTATTTAATCAGATTAGAATCAGGATGAACTGGCGTCTTTTGTTTCTGAATCGAGACAAGGTCAATCATAACAAATTACTTTTAGTAATTTGCATTGGTTAAGGTAGCGTATAAACCCCTTTGGTTTTTAACTGATGTTTTCCTAGCTAAGGATAGAATAAAACTTTGGCAAGCCTGTTCTCTATATCGTACTGGGAGATAAAATAAATAATGAACTTCTTCTACTTTTTAATTGTCCATCAAACTCTTTTATTCACGTATCTTCCAGTTCATCTTCAAGTTATCATCCAGTTCTAGTCATTCCTTCCAGTTTTGTCTAAATTTATTTTTTGTTCAGTCCAGCTTCAATCTAATCATTTCTTCAGCCTTCCTTCCTAGTAAATATAGGTTATTATCCTAATTAAACTCATATATTATCCTTCTTCCCCCAAGCCTCATTTTATGAGTAATAAACTTCAGCAATAAATTCAGAGCGTTGTCTTAGCGTCGTGTTTTGGTATTGTCGTCTCTAGGGCTGTTAAAATAATGAAACAATTGGAAGAGCTAAGCAATATAGGTGAATTAGTGACAAATTAAATTTTTATGAGGAATCCAAAGTAGAAACAATGCAACAGTGCTAAGAAAAAAAAAATTATAAACTCATATTTTCTGGCAAAAGAACTTCTGTATTCAGAGATAACAAAAAAAAAAAAAAAAAAAAAAAAAAAAAAAAAAAAAAAAAATGATCGAGAGCAAAGCAGGCTACCAAATAAATTTTCAAAAATGCACAGGACCATGAACTTACTGAGATATGATTAAAAAATTAGCCACAAGTTCGAAATTCATCTTTGAAAACCCTTTTCAGCAGGATGTTCTTTTAGTAGAATATTTTTTGAATTTGCTGATGTTTCTGCAATTAACATAACAGTATTGGCTTAATGAAGAGTAATATATCTTAAACAATATTTTTTCTCAGGCGTCACAAACTGGTTATTTTAGAAAGTTTGATAAGCGCTCATCCAATAGTAAATTGTGATTTATAGTACTATCTGAAAGGATGAAAATCCGTTATAGGGCAACCAACCCCTCTTTCATATCAATTTTGCTCTGATTTTCCCTAGAGGTCTCATTGGGACCGGATTAAGTTTTAAGATAGTAATTTAACATGGGATGTTGCAGAGATAAAACTCATCACAAAGATGAAACTCATCTTTTAGTTACAAAGTTTTGAATTCCAGGTAAGATTAACTAAAAAAAAAACAAGTTTTTTTTCTGAAACTGTCACTCCTTACTGAAAGTAAGGAGTGACATTAAAACTTAAAACGAACAGAAATTATTCCGTATATGAAAGGGGCTGTCCCCTCCTCAACGCCTCACTCTTTACGCTAATGTTTGACTCTGTCTCAAAACTATTCACAAATTTTTTAAAACAATAAAAAAAACTTTAGCATAAAGAGCGAGGCGTGGAGGAGGGGACAGCCCCTTTCATGTACGGAATAATTTCTGCTCGTTTTAAGTTTTAATGCTGCTTCTTACTTTCAGTTAAAAAACTTGTTTTTTAGTTAATTGCTAATAAGGGTAGATTCATCAAAAAGTATATTGTGGCTAGGATTTTCAAAAATATGACTGCCTAATGCAGAATCAAATGAAACAGTAAAATATTAGAATTTAGAGCTTTGACTTTATCATCACAATGCTGTTGTATGCGTTTTTCTAAATTCTGGTGTGTTCTACCTACATAGTATTTGCCACAATCACATGGTATTTGACGGACCCCTCTTTGGCGAGTAACTGGGGTTTTATCTTTACCAGAATTTAGAAAAGGTATAATTTTGAAATTATTTGTGAATGCTACATACAGATAATTTTGTATACAAACTTTTTTAAGATTTGTAGTGATTTTTGGGATGTAGGGGAGGTAAATTATGTTTGAGGGCTTGAAAGAAATCTCACATGGTAAACTATCATTAATTTTACGGGAGCTTCTTTTCAGTCTACAGTTAATTACTAGTTAATTAATTACAGTTAATTAATTAGTTAATTATTAATAAATAAAATAGGACACCCATTTCCAAAAAGTATGTCCTTGATAAAGTTTAGTTCTGCTGTAATGTGGGAATCAGAAAAAAATGTTTAGGGCACGATCGACGAGGGATATTACGGCTGCTCTTTTAACTTCTGGGGGGTGGTTTGATTTAAAATACAAATATCTATTATTTTGTGTTGGTTTTCTATAAATAGTAAAATTGAGTTTATCTAAGCTACGAATAATTAACACGTCTAGGAATGGGATTTTATTTGTGATTTCCATTTCTAAAGTAAACTGTAAATTTCTGTTGCAAGTATTAAGGTTATCTAAAAAACCCTTAGGTTCAATTTCAAAGTGAAATTACGTCATCCATGTAACGTCCCCAAAAGATATGTTTCAAGAAATACGAATCTAATGCTCAATTTTCAATATGTTCTACATAAATATTCGCCAGTAACCAGGAGAGGGGCGCGCCCATCACTAAACCATTGATTTGCTGGTAAAAAGAATTACGGAATTGGGAAATGCATAGAGTACTTGTTACAGAGTTTAAACAAGGTCATTAAGATTTCATAATCCCGCTGCTTAAGCTTCTATGAAGTGATAATTTTCATTGATTTTATTTTCTAATAGCTGTTCAGATACTGCTACATCAATATTTGTATACATTGAAGCAATATCAAAGCTACTTATAATTGTATTTTCTGAGATATTCACGTTTTTAAGTTTTTGAACTAAATCTACCGAATTACATATATCTGATTTTTAACTTTAACTTTTTATATAGGATCTTTAACTGAAATATAGTTGACTGCATCTAATGCTTAGTTGAAGTTTTGTCTCCATTTTATCCAAACGTTTTGAAAGGAATACAACAGGTCCAAGTTACTAGTCGTGAACTATAGCTGACTTCACTGTAGTCAAATCAAGTATCGTACCCTAGTATAGCGGAAAAAATGGAAGCAGAAACAAAACAGATTTACTTACTTACTTACTTAGCTCCCATCCGGCCGGGTTGGCGGAGTCGGGGCTTCTCCTCTAATGGTATCATAAAAGTATTTTTGGTATGCCTCCCTGTTTGTTGCAGTCCTCAGCAGTTCTTAGGTGAGGTGGTCAGAGAAATTTCCCCACCAGCGCTTGGAGGTCTTCCCCTGGGGCGAGAGGCATTTGTCCTAACCGTCGAAGCTGTTAAAGTTTGATAGTCTGCATGATGGTTTGAGCGTAATCCAAGGAGGACAGTAGTTGCTCATTTGATGCTCGGTCAAGGTAAGTGATACCACTGAGCTTTCGGAGCAATTTAGTTTCAAAAGCTACCAGTCGGTGCTTGCCATCGGCTTTTAGAGTCCATGTCTCTGCTCCATATGTTGCAACTAGAATCACTAAGGCACGGAAGAGTTATGTCGTCAGTTTTAAGGGAGGTACTTATTTTTCCAAACAGAGTGTTGTGGCTTGAGGCATGCGGAGGCCAGAGCCCGATGTTGTGTGATTTACTTTGGAGAATTATGACTTAAATTCAGCACCATTCATAGCTAAAACAAATTGTCGATTTATTTCGATTTAATAGCCCCGAATAGTGACTTTGGTGAGGGGGGACTAGTATTTGCATGCCGTATTGAGCCAAGATATGCCAGAGACCATCTCGCCTGATTAGGTCAAAGGTTTTCTTAAAGTCGATGAATAGTTGGTATAAATCTTTACCGAAATCCAAATTTCGTTGCATGATTTGTTTAATGACACAAATTTGGTCAATAGATCTATTCTGACGGATTCCGGCTTGATACTCGGGTATAACATGTCTTGTCATGCTTCCTTTGCGGTCTAGGAGTATTTTTGTGAGGATTTTGTAAACTTGAGTGAGTTGCCCATAATACAAAAGTACCAAAACTCCTTCCCCCTACGGACATTAAAACATAAAACTCAAATAATATTCTCAAATTTGGAAAGCCTTCTTTTCCACGGGGAGGGAGGTGGGTGGGTATTTTCCGGGGGAGTAAAGTATTTGGACAGTTTGAAGTCAGAAAACAATTTGTTCTAGGTATATGGTCACTAAAAATTAGAAAAGAATAGCGAGGTATGTGGAATTTTTTTTTAACTAAAACGAAAAAAAAAGAAAAAAAAATTTCCTAGTAAAAAATCCCAGTAAAATATGTTTGGCACGATTATTCTGCATATTAGATAGATAGAGAAATAAGTGTATTTTAAAGGCAAATATACGCCCATGAACACAGTAAAATTACATAAATGAAAGGCTCAAATAACATAAACTTTGATCAGCGATCGTCATAAAACTCGTAAATGAAACACGACATTAACCTATTAATAGTACTTAATGCTTGGAAAAACGTTCATTGAAAAAAAACATTTAACACTTGGAAAAAACACTCAAATGATACATTCCATATACTTTATACTGGGATTTTTTTTTATTAGTTAACAAAATTTCCAGATACCTCGCTATTCTTCTGTAATTTTTTAGTGGCCATATACCTAGAAAGAATTGTTTTCTGACTTCAAACTATTCAAATACTTTATTTCCCCCCC